>NC_139514.1:7624105-7682363 GCF_947247035.1 Vipera ursinii
GGGTTGGGAGCTGCGAGGTCTTCTAGTCCAACCCCCAGCTCAAGCAGGAAAGCCTATACATTTCAGACAAATGGTTGTCTAATCTCTTCTTAAAAACCTCCAATGCCAATCAAATCCACTCACAAAAGGTCTATGTCAGCTACTTTATTCTGCTCTACCTACATACAAGAATCTGCTTGCCTTCCCTTGGGAACGAACAGATATGGTTTCCTGGAACTTAGGTGGGGTTTAGGCTTAAGCCTCTTATGGCTGTGGAAGGACTCAAGGCTAATTCCCCACTTGACTCCTCCTCCCTCCTGGCTTTGAATTCCCAATATTCAAGATGCCTTTCCATTGTACTTTTTTGTCATAAGAAGATAGCAACATCATCTGTTGGTTACCTGGCATTTCTAGTCTTTGTCAGGTGCGAGAATTGGGACCACACACTAAGTTGCATTTAAGAGGATGCATTGATCATGCCTATTCACAAGAAACTAGTCAACTAAATTTGTGCCAGATAAGAATCAGTGGAATTCAAGAAGGGTTGGACCAAGACTTTTTGTGGGAATGTAATGATTCTAGGCTGATTACTCGCTTGACTCCGCCCCCAGGCTCTGCTTGATCTTCTCCTACATCCTGTTTTTAAGTAGGTGCAGAGCTATAATATGCACAAGGGCTTTCCTGCTCAGCAGCAGCATCTTTTGGAAGTCATTGACCACTTCTGGTTTTATTGGATGGGTTCCTTGCACAACATGAAATTCCATTTATACTTTCACTTTTTATTTAGGATGATAATGGAAAATCCTGATAGCTGGGTTTTGCTGAGTTGATATGTTCAAAAAGGATGAGACCTCAGAGAATAGTTCAACAAGGTCTGTAAAAATATGGTTTCGGTGCACAAAAAATAAGAACAGGGAAGCCTAACCTTGTAGCATAAACAAACAGACATATTAAAACAACCCAAACTCATGGTCCTTTCACTAAGCCCGCTTTCCTTCTAGGTTTTGCCTCCTGGGAGCTATAACAATTTGATCGCTTTCTCATATATCAAACTGTTTATTCAAAAGGCTGGTGTAGAACTCTGGTATAGGAGAAACTTTGGGGTTTGGTTCTCATCAAGAAGCTTCTACAGCTCTGACTGGATGGTGGGGAATGGAAGGATTTATGGATGGATAAAGGGATGAGGAAAGGGATGTGGTGGCTCAGTGGGTTAGGACGCTAAGCCTGTCAATCAGAAGGTCGGCAGTTTGGCGGGTCAAATCCCGAGTGCCGCGTAGCAGAGTGAGCGCCTGTTACTTGTCCCAGCTTCTGCCAACCTAGCAGTTCGAAAGCACATAAAAATTCAAGTAGAAAAATAGGGACCACTACGGTGGGAAGGTAACAGCGTTCCGTGCGCCTCTGGCGTCTAGTCATGCCAGCCACATGACCATGGAGACGTCCTCGGACAAGCGCTGGCTCTTCGCTTTGAAACAGAGATGAGCACCGGCCCCTAGAGTCAGAAACGACTAGCACGCAATGTGCAGGGGAACCTTTACCTTTAACTTAAAGGGATGAGAAGTGAAACTTCTTCCTAGAAAAACAAGGAAGTCCAGTTGCCTCCTGAAAAAGCCCCTTGGGACAACCATGACTTGGATGACTGAGAATCTCCTTAGACATTTGTCTGTGTACTTTGGGATGAACACCCTTTGAATGGTGAGGGAGTATGAATGAATTTCCAGAAAGCATCCTGCAGCCAAGAAGGCTCCACACCCATTTGCACCACTCAGGTGACCCTGAGGACACAGTTAAACCTCCAGGTGCTCAACGACTCTCTAAAAGAAGGCAAATGACCAGCTGTCTGCAAGGAGCATAAATCCTTGCAGTGGTGAATTCAAATAACTGAACAACCAGTTCTCTTATTGGATGCAGGCCTCTGAGGCATAGAATGGACTTCTGGAAGTGGCATCCGTGCACTTGCAGTGGGCCGTTCTAGGCCTGGGAGGCTTCCTCCAGGCCTCCAAGGCCTAGAACGGACTTCGTGAAGTGGTATCCATACATTTCCGGTGGCCATTCTAGGCCTGGACTAAACCTGACTTTTGGAAGCCAGCCAGTTCTCCGAATGCAGCAGAATTTAGCAACCGGTTCTACCGAACCGGTGCGAACCAGCTGAATCCCACCACTGAGTCAGAGGCAAAGAATCTTCTTGGATGAGAAACAAAACGTTTTCAAAGAAAAACAAGAAAGTCCAGTTGCCTCCTGGAAAAGCACCTTCGGATTCTTAGAAATGGCTTCTGAGAGGGAAGATACTTCATTTCATGGAAAAAGTGGGATCACCTCTAAAGTATAGAAAAGTATTTGAAACCCTCAGTTCCCAGAAAACCCATTAACGAAAACTAGAAAAGGCTCACTCTCTCTCAGCCCTAAGAAGGATGCAATGGCAAACCACTTCTGAAATCTTGCCAAAAAATCTACAGGGACTTGTCAACAGTAGGGAGAAGGGGGAAGGTGAGAGGGAGAAGGAGGGAGGGAGGGAGGAAGGACGAGGAGGAAGAGGAGGAGGAGGAGGAGGAGGAGGAGGAGGAGGAGACTTCTGTGTGTCTCTTACACCAAAGACAGCTAAGGGCAATCTTGAGTTTCTTTCTTAAACTCTCCTGTTTTTCTGGGCTACATTCATGCTTTACAAATGGTTGCAACTTACAACATTTGATTTAGTGACCATATAAAGTCACAACGGCACTGAAAAAAGTGACCTATGACTGTTTTTCATCCAACCATTTATCAGCATCCCATGGTCATGTGATCAAAATTCACACACTTGTCAACTGACTCATATCTATGACGGTTGCAGGTGTCCCGGGATCATGCCATCCCCTTTTGCGACCTTCTAAGAAGAAAAGTCAATGGGGAAGCCAGATTCACTTAACAACCGTGTTACTAACTTAACAAATGCAACTCATTTAACCACTGTGGCAAGAAAGGTTGTAAAATGGGGCAAAATTCACTTAACCAATGTCTTGCTTTGCAGCAGAAATTTTGGGCTCAATTGTGGTCATAAGTCGAGGACTACCTGTATTTACTTCAAGGCCAAACAGCTCAATATTCCTTTAAAGAAGCCGAAAGACCAGCTCCTTAATGTAACAGCAAAAGATTCAGTTCCTTTGATTGTTCTCCTGGGAAGACAGAACCTCCCCCTCTTGAAAAGAAATAAATATTTTGGGGGATATTAAAAAAGCAGAATATATTTCTCCAAAGGAATAATGGAAAATCTCAGGCAGAAACACACACGCCTCCCCGCAAGTCTCTCTGCCCCAAGCAGAAACCAGGTCTGTAGAAATGCAGATGTGATAATCCTTTCAGAAAGACTGGAAGCCAGGAAGCTTAGAGCTGATGGGATTAGAAAGACTAAGATCCCTAGAACCAACAACCCCTCACCCCAAAAATCCAACACAGGACATAGCCATCAGCCCCAGCCCCAGGGAAGCAGGACATGACCTTTAGGACATAATAGGATTAACCCACCACCATTTGAATACCAGAAGGGCACACTGAACCTCAGGTCAAAGTTCATGCCACAGCAACAATTCCAAACAAAAAAGCCCAAGAAGGTATAAAAACCCACCACTCTCAGCAACATGTGTTCAACTTTCCCAGAACCACATTTCTGTCTGGCTCTGCTCTTCAATAAACTACAACCTTCTTTCTAAAGCAGCCTCCATTTTGTTTATTCCTGGCTTGAACTGGACCCTGATGAAGATTTTTTTTCCTTCAAAATTCTGAGGCTAATCAAAGTTGAAATTACCACCATCACGTAGTAAATTTTCTCTCTCAACTTCAGCTTTCCGTCTGATCAAAATGCTCCAGGAGAAAGCAAACTCCAAAGGGAGAAAAATCTATTGCCTTCGTGCCTCAGTAGTGAACAGCTCTGAATGTTAATGAATCGTTTGCGAGAGTTCCCTCAGTTAGCGAGGTTTTGAAGTAAAACAAAAAGAGAAATTAGATCTCAAACGTTTACTCCTTGTTTGCGTAAATGCTACCAAGTTAAATCTTTCTTCTTCCTTTCTCTTAATTTGCAATTTCAAAGCGTCCTCTTGCCTTGTTAAGTGCTTCCATGCAACATGACAACATGACACTTTTAGCATTGTGAGCTACACCTGTTCCTTTCTAACAGGAGGTTTTTTTTTTAAAAAAAAACTCTGCTATCACCGTAAGCCTCTTGTATCCTCAGAGCAAGCAGGGAACGTGGAATGCGTGTACCGAGACAAACTCAACTGGCATACATTCAAGGCAACCCACATTCAAAAGTTGATTTTTGCCTTGTCACATAATCAAATTTCATGAGGCTATGAATTCATTCTCACAGATTAGCTGAGCTTTCTGACTGAACATGTGCAAGGACAAATACAGAGATCTCTTTCTATCAAGCAGAATAGAGCTGGAAGGGACCTTGGAGGTCATCTAGTCCAACCCCCTGCTCAAGCAGGAGGCCCTATACCATTTCAGACAGATGGCTGTCTAGACGTTTTTTTAAAACCTCGAGTGATGAAGCACCCACAACTTCTAGAGGCAAAGCTGTTCCGCTGGTTAATTGTCCTCACTGTCAGGAAGTTTCTCCTTAATTCCGGGTTGCTTCTCTCCTTGATTAGTTTCCATCCATTGTTTCTTGTCTTGCCTTCTGGTGCTTTGTAAAATAAGTTGACCCTCTCCTCTTTGGTGGCAGCCCTCAAATACTGGAATACTGCTATCATGTCCCCCACTAGTCCTTCCTTCTCTAGACTAGCCATACCCAGTTCCCAATTAATCAGTTAATAAATCCCATTTAAGACTAGATATATGAACTCAACTTTCAATCACTGCAGGGATATAACGGAGTTTCTTTGCCACTATCTTCTCCTGGTCAGGTTTTTTTTTTTTTTGGATGTTCTGCTCTAGTTCAACCTGGTCAGCTTTTTGAGTTCAGCCAGGAATGGCCACTGTGACCACAGGTTTGCCAACTTTTTCTGTGTCGATTGTTGAGCCTTGCCTAATATGATGAGCTTAATCAGCGTGAACCGTGGTTGCAAGTTGAACCTACCTGTCAGTTATCCCAATCAACAAATCAACATTGGTTTCTTTTTTTTAACCAAAGCAAATACAGGGAGTCCTCGACTTACGGCCACAATTGAGCCCAACATTTCTGTGGCTAAGCCAGACAGTTGTGAAGTGAATTTTGCCCCATTTTGTGACCTTTCTGATCACAGCTGTTAAGTGAATCACTGCAGTTGTTAAATTAGTATTAACGAATTAACGTTAAAGTATTAATGTTTAATGAAAAGAAGGACTGGTTTAATGAAGAGAAGAACCAGGGATGACATGATAGCAGTCTTCCAAGGGGTTGCCACAAAGAAGAGGAAGTCAAGCTATTCTCCAAAGTGCCTGAAGGCAGGACAAGAAATAATGGATGGAAGCTAATCAAGGAGAGAAGCAACCTAGAACTAAGGAAAAACTTCATGACAGTTAGAACAATTAACCAGTGGAACAGCTTGCCTCCAGAAGTCGTGGGTGCTCCATCATTGGAGGTTTTTAAGAAGAGATTGCACAACCCTTTGTCTGAAATGGTGTAGGGCAGGGGTGTCAAACTGCTGGCCCATGGGCCAGATGCATTATCTGGAAACCGCACACACCCCATTGACGGCAATGGCAAAACAGTCCTGATACGTCTCGCGACATCACATGACGTCACGAGTTTGACATGTCTGGCGTAGGGTTTCCTACCTGAGCAGCGGGTTGGATAAGATCACCCCCAAGGTCCCTCCAATTCTGTTATTCTGTTATTATTACGATTCTGGTCTTATGAAATGCTACACTTTTTAATCAACTCCCTCTATTTTTTTAATTGCCAGTTTGTCTTTACTTGGCCAGCATTTTTTTTCCTGCACAGGAATGATTCTCTCTGGTTTCAACTTCACTATGTTTTCACTGCTGCCAGTTCCTCAAAATTAAATAGCTCCCACTGCTGATAGAGTCGCTACCTCGGGTTGCTCAATCCTATTGGGAAGGAAACTCTGGGGACAACTGATTTAATATTCCGCAATAGGGTGGCATCATCTTATATTTTAAACACTCCTGACAGATGCTCATCCCTTGCGAGACTCAAAGGAGGGAGATATCGCAATATCCTCAGGCATCGTCGTTAAGGAAGGCTGAAATTGCATCGTCTCTTCAGTCACGTCTTGGGAGGTGGGGAGAACCAATACATGGCTTATATCTTATCCCAAACTCACTTACTCTAGCCAGGATATTCTAAAAAAAACAACAAGATTTGCTTAGCTCACCAAGTGCGAATGTATGTCTTCTGTACATTTTAGTCTCAGAGTTAATCGTTCAAATTCTAATCTCAGAATTTTAAGACTTCAAGTTATCAATTTTTTTTCAGGAGCAGCTTGGAAAGTGCCATCTCCTGGGTTATTTTTATTTCATTTAGCGTAGGGCATGTACAGAGGTCATCCAATCCCTGATGTACCCGGTAGTCCTCGACTTACATCCATTTGGTTAGTAACTGTTCGATGTTATAACCATACTGAAAAAAAGTGACGTGTGACTGTTTTTCACACTTGCAGCCTCCCCAGGGCCACTTGATCAAAATTCAGACACTTGGCAGCTGGTTTATATTTATGAGAGTTATGCAGTGTTATGGGGGTCATGTGATCCCCTTTTGTGACCTTCTGACGAGCAAAGTCAATGGGGAAGCCGGATTCGCTTCACAACTAATTTAACAACTTCAGTGATTCACTTAATAACTGTGGCAAGAAAGGTTGCAAAATGGGGCAAAAATCACATGACAACTGTCTCACTTGGCAACAGAAAACACAAATATATGTTTTAAGTAGAGCATTAGCATAGACAGAAAGATAGACAGAGAGACAGAGAGACTGATGATGAATGAATAGATAGATAGAGAGACAGACAGACAGATAGATAGATAGATAGGTAGGTAGGTAGGTATGTAGGTAGATAGGTAGGTAGGTAGGTAGATAGATAGATAGATAGATAGATAGATAGATAGATAGATAGATAGATAGATAGATAGATAGAGAGGGATAGATAGATAGATAGATAGATAGATAGATAGATAGATAGATAGATAGATAGATAGATAGGTAGGTAGGTAGGTAGGTAGGTAGGTAGGTAGACAGACAGACAGACAGACAGGTAGGTAGGTAGGTAGGTAGATAGATAGATAGATAGATAGATAGATAGGTAGGTAGGTAGGTAGGTAGGTAGGTAGGTAGACAGACAGACAGACAGACAGACAGATAGATAGATAGATAGATACATAGATAGATAGACAGACAGACAGACAGACAGACAGACAGAGAGAGACAGACAGACAGACAGACAAACAGGCAGGCAGGCAGGCAGGCAGGCAGACAGACAGACAGACAGACAGACAGACAGACAGATAGATAGATACATAGATAGATATGGAAGGAAGGAAGGAAGGAAGGAAGGAAGGAAGGAAGGAAGGAAGGAAGGAAGGAAGGAAGGAAGGAAGGAAGGAAAGAAGAACATTATAATGCCTTAGTAAGACCATACTTGGAATATTGCATCCAGTTTTGGTTGCCACAGTATAAAAAAGATGTTGAGATTCTGGAAAGGGCGCAGAGAAGAGCAACAAAGATGATTAAGGAACTGAAGGCAAAACACATGAAGAATGGTTGCTGGAATTGGGTGACATGATAGTAATGCTCCAATATCTGAGGGGCACCTGAGGGCAGGAGAAAAAGCAATGGATGGAAACTAATCAAGGAGAGAAGCAACCTAGAACTAAGGAGAAATTTCCTCACAGTTACTGTAGAACAAGCAATGCCTTCAGGGGTAGTGGGTATTCCAAAACTTTGTCTGGAATGTCACAGGGTTTTCTGCTTGAACAGGCAGCTGGACCAGCGGACCCCCAACCTCCATCTCTATTATTCTGTTAAAAGATTCTGAGAATGAAAATACCCATATCTGAGACCTGGAGTGTATCAACATTTTATACACAGTGTGCTGGGAAAAAAAGAAAGTTCAGTAAACTGCAAAGGCCAACCCATTTTGTCCACATGTGCTGAACTAGTGATCAACATGTACAGACTATAACATTATCTGCCTCATAAAAACAAGATGACCCTTCAGACAAAACTTTTTCTTGGGCTGATTGTTTAAATCATAAATGTAATATAAACAAATACATTATTTAAAATAAAGGAGGAATACAAGATTCATGGAATCTGGATTTATCACTGATTTACTTGCTATAAAACGACCTTTTAAGAGGTATAAAATTAGTCCTTAACTTACGACCACAATGGAGCCCCAGATTTCTGCTGCTATGTGAGACATTTGTTAGGTGAATTTTGCCCTGTTTTACGATCCTTCCTGCCACAACTGTTAGCTGAATCTTCACAGTTTGTTAAATTAGTAGCACGGTTGCTAAGTGAATCTGGCTTCCGCATTGACTTTGCTTGTCAGAAGGTGTTTAAAAAGTGATCACATGACCCCAGGGATGCTGCAACCGTCAAAAGTACATGCCAGTTGCCAAGCTTCTGAATTTTGATCACGTGACCATGGGGATGCCGCCAGGGTCATTAATTGTGAAAAATAGTCCCGTCACTTTGTTCAGTGCTATTGTAACTTAAAACAGTCACTAAATGCACTGTTGGAAGTCGAGCTCTACCTGTATATGGGTATGTGGATCTTTGGTCATTCGGGTTTTTTCCCCGCGTAGAGTTGAAGGTGTAGGAGCAACGTTTCGACGGAATCCCATCCGTCATCCTCAGGATGGGATTCCGTCAAAACGTTGCTCCTACACCTTCAACTCTACGCGGGAAAAAACCCGAATGACCAAAGATCCATATATGTGTGTGTGTGTGTGTGTGTGTGTGTGTGTGTGTGAAATACTTGTTAACTATTTAGATTACCTTGCTAGGCCCCAAACATGGGGCAAATCTTTATTTCCTGTTTCAGCCTATCTTGAAGGCCATCGAACAGGCAGTAGTCACACCGGACAGCTCATATATTTATGTAAATTACTAACAAAGAATTAAGGGAGACTGAAATGCATTTCAAACTTATTAGTTTTCATCAGTCAGCCATACCCTTCTGAGATTCGAACCTGGGCTGACTTGCACATTAGGCAGTTGTTTTTACCTCTTGAGCCACAGGATCTCTCTCGCTTTGTTAGCTTCTGCAAGGGGAGATATGTGTCAAATAGGTATATATATATATATTAAATGCTTGTTAACTATTTAGATTACCTTGCTAGGCCCCAAACATGGGACAAATCTTTATTTCCTGTTTCAGCCTAACCGAAGGCCATCGACAGGCAGTAGTCACAACAGTGACAGCTCATATTTGTGTAATATTTTTTAGATTGCTAACAAAGAATAGAATATATATATAAAGAATATATATATATATATATATATATATATATATATATATATATATATATATATATATATATATAAAGAATATATGTATATGTATATGTATATGTATATGTATATGTATATGTATATGTATATGTATATGTATATACAGGGCTTTTTTATCATGGAACGCCATATATATATATATATATATATATATATATATATATATATATATATATATATATATATATATATATGTTTAAGTATTTGTCAAGGTTTTTTGAATGGACCTTGCTAATTAACTCTTTCATTCCTGTTTTGGCCCGGCTCAGGGCTTATCCACAGGAACTAGTCAACTTATGACAGCTCATTATTTGTGCAAATTATTCAAATTGCTAATAAAGAATTTGGGAGGCTAAGATGATCATTTCGAACTATTTATGTTCTCATCAGTTAGTCATACCCTTTATCTGAGATTCGAACCCGGGCTGATTATATATATCAGGCAGTGTTACACTGCCTGATATATATAATCAGCCCGGGTTCGAATCTCAGATAAAGGGTATGACTAACTGATGAGAACATAAATAGTTCGAAATGATCATCTTAGCCTCCCAAATTCTTTATTAGCAATTTGAATAATTTGTATGTATATATATATATATATATATATATATATATATATATATATATATATATATATATATATATTCAGGAAAAGGCTTGCAAGTGATTAAAAAATGAGGATTAAGGCAGAGGTCTAGGGATAAAAAAAAACCCTGACATTCGTGGTAGATTTTGAAGTGAAGGCTGTTTTAGCCTTTTTTTTTTAAAGCAGCTGGTTTAAACCTTGTACAAAATTCTTGCAGCCAGCAAGTTTTCTATCGCTGATGAATTTAAAGATGTGTCTTGAGGATTAGAATGCCTACAGGGTTCAATTCAAGTAAATGGGAATCACAGAAATTACTGTAGCCTTTGCTCCGAGGAAAATTGCTTTACATTGAGGGTAAACGTTGAGCAAGAACTGAACAGATGAGAGACGTAGTGAAAATCAGTGAGCTGATTGTACGAAGCCCGGTTGTAATTGTGGAGAAACCAGGAAGAGAACACAGAGGAAGAAGTTTGGATCCAAGGAATTTAAAGAAAACTCTTTTGAGAGAATGTTATCAGCTTCTGGCAGTAGCAGAAATTACAGCTAATTTCATGGCTGCCCAAATTGTTCAGAGTCTTAGCGGCAAGTAATGGGTTTTTGGCAAATTCAGTTGGATGAGAAGAATTCAGGGTTGAGTAATTTACTGCATATTTGGAAGTTTCTGATTGAAATAATGGCCATTCGATATTTCTTTTCCTCCAAAAGTATATCGAAAAGTAAGCATATCAACAGACTCCAGACTATGTAGAAGGAGACTCGGGTTTTATTGATGATATAGGTAGACCTTGATTTACAGCCATTCGTTTAGTGACTGTCCAAAGTTACAAGGGCACTGAAAAAAGTGACTTTACAGGTAGTTTTCACACTTACGACCGTTGCAGCATCCCCATGTTGGTCACGTGATCGAAATTCAGAAGCTTAGCAACTGACTCATATTTATCACGATTGCAGTATCCCAGGGTCACTTAACAACCAGGTTACTAACCAAACAACTGCAGTGATTCACTTGACAACTGTGGCAAGAAAGGTCGTAAAATGGGGCAAAAATCACTTAACACCAACACGGTAGCAGTTTGAAAGCATGCCAATGCGAGTAGATAATATAAATAGGTACTACTTCGGAGGGAAGATAAGGTCATGCTGATCCCATGACCACGGAAATGTCTTCAGGCTAAACTGGTTCAAATGGTCTTGAAGCAGAGATGAGCACCGCCCCCTTAAGCCGGAGACGACTAGCAGAGTAAAACACACAGGGGCTCCTCACCCACGAAATAAACATGCAAGTAGCGAGAGTCGAAGATTCACACGTGTGCAAACAGATGGATAGACAGAAACACACACACAAAAACTCACTTTAAAAAATAAGAAGAGGTGGAGATTGACACCCACTCACTCACACACAGAAGAAGTATGGAAGAAACCATGCTTTAAAAAATAGTGGGAGGTGGGGATTCACACAGACAGACAGACAGACATAAACACAGATGGGGACTGACACACTCACAGGCACACAAATATATCCCAGAAACCATGCTTTTAAAAATAGCGAGAGGTGGGGATTCACATGCATGCGCGCACGCGCACACACCCACTAATATTAATTGCCAAGCCATCTAATTTGCAATATACTGTATCGTTCTCCCTCTCTGCATATTCTAATTGTTCTTTTCACACACATCAATGACTTTTCCACCCCAAAATATACAAATGCGTGTCCATACACAGTTTGTTCTTCCAGCTAGAAATAACCAAATATGAAGAAGAGAGGGGAAAAAAAAACTGCTTTGGGGGAAGACCAGAGGAAAACACAAGGAAATAGGAAAAGAAAGGAAGAAAGAAAGAAAGAAAGAAAGAAAGAAAGAAAGAAAGAAAGAAAGAAAGAAAGAAAGAAAGAGGGAGGGAGGGAGGGAGGGAGGGAGGGAGGGAGGAAGGAAGGAAGGAAGGAAGGAAGGAAGGAAGGAAGGAAGGAGGGAGGGAGGGAGGGAGGGAAAAAAGAGAGAAAGAAAGAAAAAGAAAGAAAGAAAGAAAGAAAGAAAGAAAGAAAGAAAGAAAGAAAGAAAGAAAGAAAGGGAGAAGTGAGGGAGGGAAAAAGAGAGAGAGAAAGAAAGGAAGGAGGAAGGAAGAAAGAAATGAAGAAGGGAGGGAGGGAAAAAAGAAAGGAAGGAAGGAAGGGAAGGAGGGAAGGAGGGAGGGAGGAAGGGAGGGAAAAAGAGAGAAAGAAAGAAAGAAAGAAAGAAAGAAAGAAAGAAAGAAAGAAAGAAAGAAAGAAAGAAAGGGAGAAGTGAGGGAGGGAAAGAGAAAGAAAGAAAGGAAGGAAGAAAGAAATGAAGAAGGGAGGGAGGGAGGAAGGCAGGGAAAAAAGAAAGAAAGGAAGGAAGGAAGGAAGAAAGAAAGAAAGAAAGAAAGAAAGAAAGAAAGAAAGAAAGAAAGAAAGAAAATATATCTCCATTCTCACTAAAAAAAACCCATCAAACCTCCTTAATTGTGTTAATACAACATTTTTTTTTCTTTAAAATGATCATCATTACAAACAATAGTCACTAAAGAATGCCTTTTTAAAAACTTTTTCAAATTTGGAAGCCATGATTGTTCCAATTAACTGCAATCAGTCAAATGTGGTTTTAGCAGAACAGAGAATACAAGGTTCCCGTAGATTATTTTATGAATTCAGAGACAGGGTATTTCTGGTCCATGCAGTGGCGTAGCGTGGGGGGTGCAGGGGGGGCCGGCCGCACCGGGTGCAACATCTGGGGGGGCACGCTCGCACTCGCAGCTCTCTGCCCCTGCCTGGCTCACTCACTCTCTCTCACTGCAGTGCTGGCTGTGCGAATCCGATCCGAGCCGCCGGGTCGCCGCCCACTATGGAGGGGGGGGTGCCAGGCGTGCGGTTAGGGGGCGCAAATTACTTGCCTTGCCCCGGGTGCTGACAACCCATGCTATGCCACTGGGTGCATGCGAGTATTTGAATATCTGCTTTAAGTCACAGCTCCAATCCAATTTTTTTTTTCATCTTTTAAAAATTTGGCAACTCTCTACTTAAAGGGACCAGAAGTAGCCAAAACTGGATTGGGGCATAATGGAATCAGATAAACTATGGATATTACAGAGGAAAATAAATGACAACTTGGAAACTTGACTTAGAAGCATTGAGTAGCATAGATGGCAATGAAAAAAAACACACAAGGGGATCCCAAAGGTGCTTTTTCTAAAGACAACTGGACTTGGTTTCCTTTAAATGATTAAAATAACAGTCCATCTCACGAGCATCAAATACGTTGCTTTTTAAAGCATCGTCTTTAATAATCAGATTTGTTTTGCTGCACTTTTACATTTCAAAACCTTGAAGAATGGCTACGGTTGAGCCTGTAGTGCTATTATATTTTCATTGTAATTTTCTGGACAGCTTTTGATTCTCTTGAGCGTCATCTCGAATATGACTTACGACGGAAAGAAAGTCTCAAGAAATACCGTACTCATCACCACCAATCTTGATGAACAGCAAAACAAAACAAAACAAAAAAAACACACACAAGGCAACCTTTGCAGTAATTTCTCTTTTTAACTTTGTTAAATAAATCCAATCAATAAGGCTGCCCTTGAGGACCACCTGGAGGCTTCAGCTGGTGCAGAATGCAGCCGCCCGAGTCGTGATGGGGGTCTCCCGATACTCCCATATAACACCTCTACTCCGTGAGCTGCATTGGCTTCCGGTTGCCCTTCGGGTGAGATTCAAGGTGCTGGTGATGACCTATAAAGCCCTTAATGGCGAGGGTCCGGGATATTTGAGGGAACACCTGCTGCCAGCATCAAGCTCCCTTCGTCCAGTGCGCTCCCACAGGGAGGGTCTCCTCAGGGTGCCTCCGGTTAAAGATTGCCGGCGGGTAACACCCAGGGATAGGGCCTTCTCAGTGGGTGCGCCTGCCCTCTGGAACCAGCTCCCCGCGGAGCTTAGGACCGCCCCTGACCTCCGTTCATTCCGCCGGGACCTGAAGACCTGGCTCTTCGAGCTCTCTGGCCCAGGCTGAGAATTTTTTAATTTTTAATTTTAACTGGGTTTTTATTTTTTCTCAGGGTTTCATTTAATCTTTTTAAATTTGTTTTAATATTTGTATTGATTTTCTTTTAAATACCCTGTAAACCGCCCTGAGTCCTTCGGGAAAGGGCGGTATATAAATCTAATAAATAATAATAATAATAAATGCAATGTTGTACACACACACACACACACACACACACAAAAACCCCTCCAATACCAAACATGCAGAGACCAGAATGAAACAAAACATCACCTCCTTCCAATCAGGAAAGCAAGCCGAAATTTTATCGAAAGAATGAAGCTCAAATTTTGCACTGTAACATTACTTTGTTTGTCTATGGAGATTCTCAGTCATCCAGCTGGTAGTTGTCCAAAGGTGCTTTTTTCAAAAGGCAACTGGAGTTTTGTTTTTCTTTGAAAATGTTTTGTTCCTCATCCAAGAAGCTTCTTCACTTCTGACTGAATGGTGCAGGATGGAAGGATTTACCGTATATTCCTCGCTGTCATCTGGTTGTCAGTACTCCGAGAGTCATTGAGGCCACTTGGAGGTTTATTGGCACCCTCAAGGTTTACAACTCAGTCCTTTCAGCATTTCCAAGAAGGCTCCACACCCCTTTGCGCTATTCAGCTGACCCTGAGGGCACAGATAAACCTCCAAGTGGCCTCAGGGACTTTTGAGTCACTATTTTGACAGAAGCTTCTTCAGCTCTGACTGGATGGTGGGGAATGGAAGGATTTATGCACCTTGCAGACAGCTTGTCACTTGCATTCTTTCAGAGAGTTATTGAGGCCACTTGGAGGTTTGTCTGTGTCCTTAGGGTCACCTGAATAGTGCAAATGGGTGTGGATCTAGTCGTAGGTGAAAAAGCTTTTGGGGAAGCAAAACATCTTCCAAGGAAAAAACAAACAAGAAAGTCCAGTTGCCTCATGAAAAAGCACTTTTGGGATCACTATGACCTGGATGACTGAGAATCCCCATAGATGACCAGCTACAAGATGGATGAACTCAATTATAGAGACAATGGATGTATCATTAGAAGATCTAAAGGTCCAGATGGATGACAGAGTGCCTGGAAGAAAATCTATGGGGTTGTTAAGAGTTGACACCAATCTGATGGCATATAATCAAAAAAAGAATCCATCAGACACTAGAACTAAATCTTGAAAACCTACCCAAGTCTCCCTTTTTGTTCCATCTTATACTAAAAAAGGAGGTATATGTGTTGAGTTTCCTTCTCAGACTTCTTCCTCAGGACCATGTAATTTGTGTGTGTGTGTGGGGGGGGGCAATTTATCCCTTAATGACTCACTTATTCCTTCTCCAAGGTCACCTCTACATTCCGTTACATCAGGAGTGTCCAACCTCATCAACTTTAAGACTTGTGGACTTCAACTCCCAGAAATCTCCATCCAACATGGCTGGCTGGGGAGTTCTGGGTTTTGAAGTCCACAGGTCTTAAAGTTGTCGAGGTTGGATAGCCCAGCTTTAGACTAACTGAAGGAGGGGGTAAGGAAAACAATGGTAAGATAAGTAAAGCAAAATGCTCTTGTTGAAATGTGGTCACAGATGCTTCCTTGTAGATATCAGCTAAATGAAATAAAGCTATTTTCCAAAGCACCTGAAGGCAGGACAAGAAGCAACAGATGGAAACTAAATCAAGGAGAGAAGCAACCTAGAACTAAGGAGAAACTTCCTGATAGTTAGCACAATTAACCAGTGGAACAACCTGCCTCCAGAAGCTGTGAATGCTCCAACACTGGAAGTTTTTAAGAAGAGACTGGACAGCCATTTGTCTGAAATGGTATAAGGTTTCCTACCTGAGCAGGTGTTTGGACTAGAAGACCTCCAAGGTCCTTTCCAACTATTATTATTGTTGTTGTTGTTGTTGTTAATCATCCCAGAGTCAGCCAGATGTTCAGACTGGATTTGACACTTTTGTCTACCTATCGAGTCCTTACCAAGGACCTGGGATAGGCAGATGTGGATGTTTGATGGTATTGCAGATCTCGCCGCAGGATGAAAGCAGTTCCTAGTAAGGCCGCCTTTTGCAATTGAGCGATGGTGAATTTGGTGCTCTCTGAGCTGGCTTGTTTTCTTGCAGACATTTCATGACTCTAACTAACGTCTGCTAGAAAACAGCTCAGCTCAGACCCCCCATATCAACAGTGAGTGACAGGTATTCTCCTTCAAAGTGATTGTGGCTTCTCACAGGCACCTTCATCTCAAGCCTACCATCAGAAGGGATTTAAGGGAGGTTGAATGATAGATTAAAACACATGGGTTTTACTTTAATTGAGATTCTAGTGGGATGTTGTTGTTGTTAGTTGCAAAGTCGTGTCCGACCTATCGCGACCCCATGGACTTCCTGTCCTCTACCATCTTCTGGAGTCCCTTTAAGGTCAGGCCTACTGCTTCAGTGACTCCATCCAGCCACCTCCTTCTCTGTCGTCCCCTTCTTCTCTTGCCCTCAATCTTTCCCAGCATGAGGCTCTTCTCCAGTGAGTCCTTCCTTCTCATTAGGGGGCCAATGTATTTGAGTTTCAACTTCAGGATCCGGCCTTCTAAAGAGCAGTCAGGGTTGATCTCCTCTAGGACTGACCGGTTTGATCGCCTTGCAGTCCAAGGGACTCACAGGAGTCTTCTCCAGCACCATAGTTCAAAGGCCTCAATTCTTTGGCACTCAGCCTTTCTTATGGTCCAACTTTCACTGCCATACATTGCAACTGGGAAGACCATAGCCTTGACTATACGCACTTTTGTTGACAGGGTGATGTCTCTGCTTTTTAGTGTGCTGTCTAGATTTGCCATGGCTTTCCTCCCTAGGGGCAAGCGTCTTTTAATTTCTTGGCTACAGTCCCCATCTGCAGTGGTCTTGGAGCCCAGGAAAATAAAATCTGTCACTACCTCCATTTCTTCCCCATCTATTTGCCAGGAATTGAGAGGGCCAGATGCCATGATCTTGGTTTTCTTAATGTTTAGTTTCAATCAAGACTGTTAGTTGCCCCAGCATTAGGCTCTTCTCCAGTGAGTCCTTCCTTCTCATTAGGTTGCCAAAGTATTTGAGTTTCCACTTCAGGATCTGGCCTTCGAAAGAGCAGTCAGGGTTGATCTCCTCTAGGACTGACCAGTTTGATCGCCTCTAGTGGGATAGCACAGCTGTTTTATCTCTCTGTCTCTCCACTGAGATATTGATCTTGATTCACATCTGCCATTTCTCTTGTCAAAAGTGATCTAGCATCTAGTGCAGATGTCTCCAATCTTTCTCGGTTGACGGACCAGAATGAAAGGGAGGGGAAAACATTTTATGCATGCGTGCACACAAGCGGGGCCGCGAGTACGCACAACACAAACAGGGCAGTGCAAGCGCCCGTATGATGCTCGCTAGCAACCACCCCATTTTGCCATGCGGGCGTTAGCACCGCCCTGTTTTCACTGCGTGGCACCCCATTTTTGCCACGCGGTGCCCTGTTTTGGCCACGCGGTGCCCCATTTGCAAGGCGGCGCCACTGGTGCGAATGGGGTGAGTGCATGCACAGACATGCGAGCACTGGCCAGCTTGTTCCGCGGCCTGGTGGCCAGTAGTGGGCTGTGGCCCACAGGTTGGGGACGTCTAATCTAGTGCATTTTTTTTACAAGGGTATTTCCGTTCCGAAGCTTGAAACAAAGAAGAAACACTAGTTTTAAATATTGTATAAATAGATATTCCCCTTAGGCAAAGCTAGGCTTTTCCCAATACAGTTAGTCCTCAATGTACGACCACAATTGAGCTGAAAATTTCTATTGCTAAGTGAGACATTTGTTAAGTTTTGCCCATATTACAATGTTTCTTGACGCAGTTGTTAAGGGAATCACTGCAGTTGTTAGCTTAGTAACACTGTTGTTAAGTGAATCTGGCTTCCCCCCCCCCATTGGCTTCACTTGTCAGAAGGTTGCAAAAGGGGATCACATGACCCCGGGACACAGCAGCCATCATAAATATGAACCAGTTGCCAATCATCTGAATTTTGATCACACGATGCTGCAAAAGTCGTAACTTTGAAAAAAAACATGTCACTTTTTTCAGTGCTGTTGTAACTTTGAACGGTCACTAAATGAAGTGTTGTAAATTGACTATACGCACACACACACACACACACACACACACATGCATATGTATATGTATATTAATTTTCTTAGCATTATTAGGATTTAACAGGCCTGTTCTTGGATAATATAATAGAACCCTAAATAAAACTTGGCCAGATGTTAATAATTGATATAAAAATAATTACACTGGAGTTTTCTTATTAAAAGGGATGTTTTCCCCCAGAAGACACGGCTTTATTAGCCCACTAATTACCTTGCTTAATGAAAGCAATATGTAAAAAGCAGCTGTATAGATTCACCTGCTCCTAATCACGGCTGAGTATTGCCTATTTACCTGCCTGTCCTGCAAATTAAGACAATGAGGCTTTCAATTCCAAGCATGTACAGTTCAGTCCTTCGAAAAACCATTTTCTTTATCACATATAGCGTATTCAGCTCTGGGCATAAAGCAGCTCCGTTGTTTGCAATGCATGCATGCATGCCCTTAAAAACTGAAGATGGGGGGGAGGGCGGGAAGGTCCCGTGTTTTAAAACTGGCAGAAATAAACACATGAAAAGTTAATGATATCAAATTAAAATAATACGATCTCAGCAGACAGAACAGAGGCTTCTTCAAATGTGGAATTGCAAATGCGTGATTAGAGTTATCTGTTATCAGCACAAACAATTAGGGCAATCAGAGCCAATGTAAAGGAGAGGTTAACGTGCCACTTCACGAATGGGGAGATCTGGGTTCAAGACCATCGTCGGCCACGTCGGCCAAAGTCAGACTCCGCTGTTCCCACGTTCCCTCCACAGAGTTGGCCTTGTTAAGCTTAAAATTTCAGGGGACCGTCCCTGCAAGCCACCTCAAGCTCTTGGAGAAATAATAAATGAGTAAGTCATTGGACTATACATGGTGCTGCCCTTGAAGAGTTAAGCAAGACATTTGTTAAATGAGTTTTGCCCCATTTTACCACTGTTCTCGCCACCTTCAAGAGCCCCAAACACTGATGACCCTGGGGCAAATAAAATAAAACGAGAGCTCCTCACCAACCAATGGTTCAAGGACAATCAAAACTCCCTAACATGCAGGGATGGTTTAGCTTACAAAGGGGGAAAGCTGTAGTTGCCCGAGACCCTTCGCCTTAACGCGCTCTGACATGGCCATGGTGTAAAACAGGCTGGGCACTTTGGATACTTAAAACACTACACCTCATCTGTTGGCAATTTTGGTGGCTGGGATTGAAACGGCATGTAGAAAACTATGTCCGGAGTTTGTCTTTTTTGTAAGGGGGGCTGGATGTCAATGCTGCTAACATCGGATGTTCTTTGCTTTGACAACAGATGGAAATGCAGCTATTTTCTCTATTGCTTTTAAAACTAGTTGATGCTGGGAGGGGGAATAGGGATGAGAGTCCAGCTAGTCATAGCAATAATAACTTAGTCGTGGGAACCCAAGCACATTGGGCCCTGAGCTGACAGAGTTTTGGCAGGCTGGAGGGCTGGTGAGAAAGCCCGTGCTTCAAGCTAATTGGGGAATGTGATTTATGACTGTTTATTGGGGGTGGGAATTGTACATTGTTACTTTGTATCCAGGGGAGGGGAATTTAGTTTTTGGTTTCAACTATGTAGTACTGATACCTTGTTTCTCGAATAAAAGATTTCTTAAGGTAAACAATGCCTCAAAGTTTTTTTTGAAGAGTTTCATCTGTCAGAACCATGACAGCACGTGGGGAAAAAAGGAATCACCTGTTATTGCAAATACGAATGTGACCGGCAGCCTCAAGATGTAGACAAGATTGCTTCTGTTTTTAATTTATCCACCCGCCGTTCCAATTAATTGATAAGTGCCCGCCTTCTTGTCCGCATCAAATTGAAATCACCCCCTCTTTGCACGTTGACTCAGTCCCACTAAATTAATTTTTGCCCCTTAAACTCTAATAATCAATTACGAGTCCAAAACCTTCATTATTAATTCATCAGAAGCAAAGCAGAGGCTTGTAAAACATTTATGCAGCAGAAAAATTGAACAGCCTCCCCCCACAACGATGGCACATCATGTCTAATTTAATACACAACTAAATATTTAATTTCTAAATGTGACAAAGCTAAAGGTGCACCGTTGGAATTAAATCTCATCCTTAATGGCTAAAGACTTAATTGCATCCTCTGTAACAGCAACAGCAAGAACTGCAAGGAAATCTCCTTTGACAAAAAAAAGAGCAGTTGAGGACCTTGATGGGGCCACCAAAGATAGCGGTTTTTCCTTTAGGCCTTACTTGAATTTTATTTTGAGCAGAGCCAGGGAGAATTCTAATTCTCTACTCTAGTATTTCTCAACCTTGGTGGCTTTAAGATGTATAGAAAGAGATGTAAAGAGATGTTGCCAAGATGTAAAAAAGATGTTGAGTCTCTAGAACAGGGGTCTTCAAACTTGGCCCTTTTATGACTTGTGGACTTCAACTCCCAGAATTCCTGAGAAATAAAGGGCCACGTTTGAAGATCCCTGCTCTAGAAAGAGTGCAGAGAAGAGCAACAAAGATGATTTGGGGACTGGAGGCTAAAACATATAAGGAACGGTTGCTGGAATTGGGTATGTCTAGTTTAATGAATAGAAGGACGAGGGGTGACAGGATAGCAGTCTTCCAATATCTCAGGGGCTGCCACAAAGAAGAGGGAGTCAAGCTATTCTCCAAAGCACCAGAAGGCAGGACCAGAAGCAACAGATGGAAACTAACCAAGGAGAGAAGCAACCTAGAACTAAGGAGAAACTTCCTGACAGTTAGAACAATTAAGCAGTGGAACAACCTGCCTCCAGAAGCTGTGAATGCTCCAACACTGGAAGTTTTTAAGAAGAGATTGGACAACACTTTGTCTGAAATGGTATAGGGTTTCTTGCCTGAGCAGGACTAGAAGACCTCCATGGGCCCTTCCAAATCTGTTATTCTGAGATGGTGGAAGATTTGTTCTTTCAGACTTGCAAGATTCTCTCTATGTAACTTACAACAAAGTAGAATTTGTTTGTCCAGTCATGTTTTTGGATTGGTCCTACCTGATAAATCTAATAGATATAGAGATGTATAGTCACCTTGCTATATAAATGCTTTTAGTTTAACTAGAATTAGCAATCATACTCTAGGACCACACATAGTTGTCTCTGGCACTAAAGAGACAATCATTTTTATTAGCCTTCTCTCTCTTCTGAAAGCATCCTTGCCAACTCTATACTATGCTATGCTATGCTACGCTACGCTACGCTATACTATAAAATATTAAACTCTTTACCTCTTACCAGGTTTAACTCTAGGAAATCAGTTCGGGATAATATATCACAATCTTACAATCAGTAAAAAGGTAAATGTAAAGGTTCCCCCGCATATGCGTGTCGTTTCCAACTCTAGGGGCCGGTGCTCATCTCCGTTTCAAAGTCGAAGAGCCAGCGCTTGTCCGAGGACATCTCCGTGGTCATGTGGCCGGCATGACTAGACGGCAAAGGCGCATGGAACGCTGTTACCTTCCCACCATAGTGGTCCCCATTTTTCTACTTGCATTTTTATGTGCTTTCGAACTGCTAGGTTGGCAGCAGCTGGGACGAGTAACAGCCGCTCACTCTGTTACGCGGCACTTGGGATTCGACCCGCTAAACTGCCGACCTTCTGATCAACAAGCTCAGCATCCTAACCCACTGAGCCACCGCGTCCCTTGTTACAATCAGTGGTGGGATTCAAATATGTGAGCAACCGGTTCTCTGCATGGGATGCCACTTCCGGAAGTCCATTCTGGGCCTGGGCAACAAAAAAATTAGCTACCGGTTCTGCCGAAGTGGTGCAAATCGGCTGGATCCCACCACTGCTTACAATCTAAATGAAGAACGGTGATAAAGATGGGTGAGTTTCAATATCCCTAACCAAACAGATCACAAAGTTCAAATAAAGTCACTTCTAGAAATGCAGTTGGCCCCCAAAATAGGGAGCCCCCTGAATTGAATCAGGACAGGCCATGTTAGAGCTAAGGCAAACGCTCTTTAAATGGGGAATGGCTGAGAGCCCGCAATGGCGACTGCGGTGCTCTGGAAAAAGCTACAACACGTATAGTTCAAGAATGTCCCCTCAGGAAATTTTAAGGCACCCGGGATTGAACACCCCTCCCTCAACAGAGGGGGAGGGATGCAACATCATCTATGTCCAGTCTACAACACCGTCCTTTCAGCAGTTCCAAGAAGGCTCCACCCCCATTTGCATTATTCAGGTGACCCTGAGGACACAGATAAACCTCCAAGTGGCCTCAACGACCCTGTTTTTCAGACCCTTGTCAATGGACTCATATTTATGACGGTTGCCGTGTTCCAGAGTGACGTGATCCCCTTGTGTGACCTTCTGACAAGCAAAGCCAATGGGGAAACCAGATTCACTTCACAACCGTGTTATTAAAGAACAGCAGAGGTTCACTTAACACACTGTGACGATAAAAGTCGTAAGAGGGGGCAAAACTCTCTTAACCCAATCCTCTCTTAGCAACATACATTTTGGACTCCATTGTGGTTGCAAGTTGAGGACTGCCTGCATAGCCTTGGAATTGCTGATGATCTCCCACCCATGATCTCTGACTCCATTTAATTACCAAATCCCAACAAGTTCAGCCAGATGTTGCTACTTGTGGGGACCATTTCCAAATCCCAACAAGTTCAACCAGACGTTGCTACTTGTGGGGACCAACCCGTTAACGCCCTGCCCCCACAACGTGCCCAGGGAAGCAGAAATCCGAATTCACCCTTAAAATAAAACCATGTCTCATCCTTCTTCTTCTAAACCCCTACCCTGCAGAAATCTCCTCAATCTCTCAAAGTGGCTTGTGTTGTTGTGTGCCAGTGTACACTTCTTAAGTGCCAACAATGCTATCTGCAAATTAATTTGTAGGTCCAGCTCCACACTCAGGCCTTTTATCCTGTCAAAGAGGAAGCGAGAAATCTAACAGAATTTGAAGAGAAGACATGGATATAATGAATAGGTATGTGTTGGGTGGCCATATAGCTGATCCACTGTGGACTGATGCAGATTTTTCAGAAGGACAAGAAAAGGACTGTTGGGAGCTCAGCTGCTTAAAAAAAATTCTTTTCTGTGTTCGTTTTCAGTCACATCTTAAATAGAACCGATCCTAGACGTTTTTATAGGTGGAGAATTGTCCAAGCCTTGCATTACTATATCTGGATCAAATGTGGATAAATGTCTGTCTATCTGTGGCGTTCCTGATGCTCTCTGAGCTTGGTTATTTTCTTGCAGACATTTCATTACCCAACTAGGTAACATCATCAGTGCTAGAAGGGAATGGGGTCTGCTCTGTGTTTATATACAAGTGGTTTGCCCTTTCATGGAGTGTTCTTGGTGGTTTATTGATTAGGCTGTTGTTTACTCTGTGGGTTGGTTGTTGTTTTTTTTGGTGTGCATTATTAGTTCCTTGATTGAGGTATTGTTTATTGCTTGATTGTTGGTCTATTAGACAACCTAATTAAGGAACCGCCAAGAACACCCCAGTGCTGATAGGGCAAGCCACCTGTATTTAAACAGAGCGCAAACCCACTCCCTTCTAGCATTGGTGATTGTTACCTAATTGGTAATATCTGGAAGAAAACGACTAAGCTCAGAATGCGCCAAGGACACCACAGTTCGCAGTTGGTATCTATCTCTCTATCTCTGTCCATCTCTCTCTCTCTCTCTCCATCTATCTCTCGCTTATCTATCCATCTCTCTCTTGCTCGCCTATCTATCTATCTATCTATCTATCTATCTATCTATCTATCTATCTATCTATCTATATTATATCGCTTATCCATCTCTCTCTTTCTCTATCTATGTCTCTTATTCATCTATCCATCCATATCTATCTATCTATCTATCTATCTATCTATCTATCTATCTATCTATCTATCTATATCGCTTATCCATTTCTCTTTATCTATTTCTCTCTTTCTCTGCCTCTTATCCAGCTATCCATCCATATCTATCTATCTATCTATCTATCTATCTATCTATCTATCTATCTATCTATCTATCTATCTATCCATCCATCCATCCATCCCTCCCTCCATCCATCCATCCATCATCTATTTGGTGCCAAGCATAAATTGCTAAATAGTGTACACATGCAAGTATGTGCATAAAACAGTATGAATTAATAGTGCCACCAAATTTGAATTATTTACACTCAAAAAATGAATTTGGCTTATCCATGGACAAGAGCTCAGGTTTATTTTTTTAAAAAGTCGCAAGCTTTAAATGATGATATAAAAGATAGTTAGAAGAAAAACTGCATTCGAGAAGAGGCAAGAAAGATTGTGGGATGCTATGTGTGATTGAAATAAAACTTGCAAAATGTTTCCTCCTTTCTGTGCAATAGCAAAGCCAACGTTTATCCCCGTGACACCAACTGACAGAATATACAGAAGTTTATGAAAACATAGTTCCATAATTCTTTAAGATGATTGCCTTAATTCTGGGCAGAGTTTAGGCAAGTTATGGAGGGTAAAACGATCAGTGATTATTTGGTATTCATTTTTTCCCCCAGCTTCCTTTAAGAACAGAAGCTGGTTTATATGGAGATCTCTTTTTTTATTAATCCCACAAGAGAAATCTGATTTCAGGGCTGAAAGAGAAGGATTAGCTCAAAGTCACCTGGAAAGTTTTCATGGGTGAAGTTGGGCTTGAACACAGGTCTTCTCCTACCCAACCCAACACCTTAACCAGTTCACCATATTGTTGTGGTGGAATTTGGCACCAAATTGCGGGAGGGAAGGGTTTTTTACAAGAAGCTAAAAGGTCAAATCAGCTGAGTCCTTGGAATGCAGGAAAGATGCCCAAGAGGGATCCTCTTTAATCTTCACAGGGTTTTCTGACAGTTCATAGTGTGCTTTAGCCTGGCAAGATTCCTGTCTGTGGGCGAACAGCAATAAAGAAAGTACTCTAAGCAATTGATTGTGTCATTCTTGGTTCCTTTCTCCTGAGAATTGTAGGAAGACAATTGTGTTAATATATGGCAGTGTTTCTCAACATTAGCAAGGTTAAGGGGAAGGGACTTAAAAGATGCCAACAAATTCCTCATGATTTTGGGCTGCCCCACATCATGCTGTTAAGGTTTTGTTGATCGGCTTCCAAAAGATATATTGTGGAAACAGAATCCTCAATGCTGATTGAGACCATATCCATCTTCTGCCAATAATCGACAGCCTTGCATCCCATCTCTAGGTAAGGGGCGTTCATATGATAAATAGGGTGGGGGGCATCTCCAAAGGGGAAAGAAGACCCACCAATCCAAAATGGCAGTTACGATAGCATCATTGACGCCTCATGCATTGTGACGTACATAAAAAGGTGCTTTGATTGTGTGGTTACAACCGGAACAGACCTTTGACCATGTGGTCACCATCGTGAATTTTTAGACCCTGCCCCTTCTCAACATGGGTCTTCCTGAATAGGTAGTGGTGGGATTCAGCCAGTTCGCACCATTTTGGCAGAACCGGTAACTAATTTTTTGTTGCCCAAGCCAAGAATGGACTTCCGGAAGCGGCATCCACACAGGAGAACCAGTTGTTGTAAGTTGAGGACTACGTGTAATGCACAATTGTTTGATGGAAAAGAAAACAGATTAACAGAGTTGGAAATGACCTTAGAGGTCATCTAGTCCAACCCCTTGATCAGGCAATACCATTTCAGACAAACGGTTATCCAGTCTCTTCTTTAAAACTTCCAGTGTTGGACAGCGGTGGGATTCAAATAGGTGAACAACCGGTTCTCTGTGTGGATGCTGCTTCTGGAAGTCCATTCTGGGCCTGGGCAACGAAAAAATTAGCTACCGGTTCTGCCGAAATGGTGCAAATTGGCTGAATCCCACCACTGGTGTTGGAGCACCCACAACTTCTGCAGGCAAGCCATTCCACTGATTGATTGTTCTCACAGTTAGGAAGATTCTCCTTAGTTCCAGGTTGCTTCTCTCCTTGATTAGTTTCCATCCGTTGCTTCTTGTCCTGCCTTCAGGCGCTTTGGAGAATAGATTGATTTTCTTGTGGCAACCCCTTAGATATTGGAACACTGCTCTCCCGCTTAAACCTCCCCAAAGAATCTAAAACAGAAGCTTAGCTAGACCCATTTCCTAATGCTCAAAACCTCAAGTTTCAGACAGCAAAAAACAGTGGTTTCCAGTGCATATACGACAAGCATCGGCAACTCAGCAACTAAATATATGTACTGAATTTAAAAGCATTCTCTGCCAAGCTTATTGGGCACAGCGCTTTCTTAATGCATTTCTGAAAGGAAGAAAAAAAAAAGAGAGAGAAAATGTGTGTTTGTTTGCAGTGTGGTGGGCAAATCCATAAAAACACTGAGCAATTTCTTAATTAAACGCATTCCTAAGTAGTACTGCAGATGCAGCCGAAGGAGAGCATAAATGCAAAGAGGAACTCTTATCTTATATACTTCAGCCAGCCAGAGGATTTAAAAAGGAGGGATGAAGGTACGGCCTCTCCCCAGATGCTGTCAAACCACAATGCCCAGCAGCCCCTGCAAGCAGCGTGGTGTGGGATGCTGAAAGTCATGGTTCAATGGCACCTAGATGGTACCAAGTTCCCCATCCATAATTCAGAAGATATAAGGGCTGTTTGATTGCTAAGCATTTCCCTCTCTTGAAGGAGCTGCGTTGGTTGTCCATTTGCTTCTGGATCCATTTCAAGATTCTACTTGTCACCTTTAAAGCCCTATATGGCTTGAGGGTCAAGTTATGGGAAGGACTGTCTTTTTCCAGATACATTTGCCCAACCCACCAGAACAGCGAGGCAAGGTATGTACAGAAGTCCTCTCTTTTAAGGAGGTCCATCTAGTGCAGGGGTCTTCAAACTTGGCCCTTTTATGACTTGTGGACTTCAACTCCCAGCATTCCTCAGCCAAGCATGGCTGGCTGAGGAATTCTGGGAGTTGAAGTCCACAAGTCATAAAAGGGCCAAGTTTGAAGACCCCTGATCCAGTGAGACTACGAAGAAGGGCCTTCTCCGTTGTGGTTCCCTCCTGCAGAACATCATCCCTGCAGAAATAAGATTGGTCCCCCACCTTGACGCTCTTTCAAAAGGCCCCCAAAAAGCCACTTGGTGGCTCAGTGGGTTAGGACGCTGAGCTTGTCGATCAGAAGATTGGCAGTTTGGTGGGTTGAATCCCAAGTGCTGTGTAACAGAGTGAGCGCCTGTTACTCGTCCCAGCTTCTGCCAACCTAGCAGTTCAAAAGCACGTAAAAATGCAAGTAGAAAAATAGGGACCACTACGGTGGGAAGGTAACAGCGTTCCGTGCACCTCTGGCGTCTAGTCATGCTGGCCACATGACCACGGAGACGTCCTTGGACAAGTGCTGGCTCTTCGGCTTTGAAATGGAGATGAGCACCGGCCCCTAGAGTCGGAAATGACTAGCACGCATGTGCGGGGGAACCTTTACCTTTACCTGCAGAACATCATCCCTGCAGAAATAAGATTGGTCCCCCACCTTGACGCTCTTTCGAAAGGCCCCCCAAAAGCCACGATTTTGCCGGCAGGAACTCCAGAGTGATATGGAGTCCAGCAAGTGGTTGGTTTGATCCTTGTCTCCAGAGCTATGGAGGCTTATTGAGTTGTGTATTTGGGGTTTTATTTCTGTAAGATGCCTGGAGTCCCTGTGAGTTGGGCAGCCATATAAACTTTCTAAATATATATATATATCTCTAAAAGGCTCAGAACAGAAAACAGCAAGCAACATCTTTTTTTTTCTTTTTAAGAGAAAAGCCAGGATGCCCTACTCAGTGGTAATAAAACCGACTATACATTAATAAGGGATCCAAACCAACTCCATTCCATTCACAGCAAGAACTCCCAAACTTCCAATCAGTGTATCCAGTGGTGTGGAAGATGTTTTCCAAATGTCAAGTTCTCTCTCTTTTTCCTTCTTCTGCTATTTTGCTTTGTTTAAACTGTGAGCAATTTTTTTTTAATTAGGTTGCTGGGGAGAACCGTGCTACCCACGGCTACATCTAGTTTGCTAAGTCTCTGGAGTGTTGGAGCAGAAGGAGGAGGAGAAGGACTGTGAGGTCCATAATGCTCTCTGAATCTGGTGGTTTTCTTGCAGGCATTTCGTTCCCCAACTAGGGAACATCATCAGTCTTAGAAGGGAGTAGGGTGTGTGGAAAGGAAGAGAAGGAGGGAGGGGAGGAGGAGGAGGAGGACTGTGAGGTTTTTGGTGCTCTCTGAACCTGGTTGTTTCTTTGCAGACATTATCCAACTAGGTAACATTATTACACCAACATCTCTGATGATGCTACCTAGATGGGTAATGAAATGTCTGCAAGAAAACTACCAAGCTCAGAGAACACCAAGGACCCCACAGGGAAGTTGCTTTGCTGATTCCTCTGATACAGCAAGATAAAAGCAGCAACTGCTTATTGGGGATAAGGTAAAGGTTAAGGTTACCCCGTACATGCGTGCTAGTCGTTTCCGACTCTAGGGGCAGGTGCTCATCTCCGTTTCAAAGCTGAAGAGCCAGCGCTTCTCCGAGGACGTCTCCGTGGTCATGTGGCTGGCATGACTAGATGCCAAAGGCACACAGAACGCTGTTACCTTCCCACCGTAGTGGCCCCTATTTTTCTACTTGCATTTTTACGTGCTTTCGAACTGCTAGGTTGGCAGAAGCTGGGATGAGTAACAGGCGCTCACTCTGTTACGCGGCACTTGGGATTCAACCCGCCAAACTGCCGACCTTCTGATCGACAAGCTCAGTGTCCTAACCCACTGAGCCACCGCATCCCTATTTGGGGATAATTAACCCTATTGGGGATAATTATAGGAAAAATCAGGGCTAGAGGAACCTAACACCAGACAAGAACACAGAATTTCCTAGGAATTGATCCTTCATACCTGGAGAACTTGATTGCCCCAGTAGGACCTACGTAGCTGGACCTAAAAAACCCAAGAAACTCTAAAATCCCAAATCTTTGGTGAAAATGAATGTTGACTGTGGACCGATTACCATCGCTAAAGATGCTGAGGTCCATGAAAGCCTAATTTAGAAGCCATCAAGACACAGAAGGAGAGCTGAATAGCTTCTCGAGACTGTGCTGTTGATTATGACACCGAAGTCAGCTTGGAATTTAGCAATCAGAACTGACAAGATGACCTTAACGAGGTCCATATCATGAGGATGCTGTCATTATTCATTGCAAGAAGCAGCAGCCCAAAGTGATGGTTTATATAACTCCCTCAGGAGGATCAACTCCTGAAAGGAGAGAAATAATTAGCAACGACCAAACCCCATCTCTGCACCTTGCTATTCTCAAAGTCTTTTCCTGATGCTTTAACAGCTACAACTCCGATTGATAACAATTGCCAACAGGTCCTCCATTATCGAAACCCACCATTCACCCAGAACATTGTTTTTTTGTTGTTTTTTTAAAGTCTTCACTCTATTGTACTTTGGGATATATTGAACTAGGAGGGAAATAGTACATGAGCTTGGTTGTTTTCTTGCCATTTCATTACCCAACTAGGTAACGTCACCAGTCTATAAGGGAGTGGGTTTTGCTCTCTGCTTATGTACAAATGGCTTGCCCTGTCAGTATTGGTGGGAATATTCTGGGTACTTCTTTGCTTAAGCTGTTGTTTACTGAGTTGGCACTTCCTTAATTTGGGCATTGTTCACTGCTTGATTGTTGGTCTAGTAAATCACCCGACATCCTACTTTCATAGGTTAATTTAATATATCATGTTTTCAACAAGCTATGACTTACCCCGAGAATTGAACTCACTCTGTCTATTCTACAGTCTATCAGCAATGTTTTGTTTTATCAATTAGAACATAATCACAGAGTTGTAAGGGACCTTGGAGGTCTTCTAGACCAACCCCCTACTCAAGCAGGAAAACTTATATCATTTCAGACAAATGGCTGTCCAGTCTCTTCTTTAAAACTTCTAGTGTTGGAGCATTCACAACTTCTGGAGGCAGATTGTTCCACTGATTAATTGTTTTAGCTGTCAGGAAATTTTTCCTTAGTTTTAGGTTGCTTCTCTCCTTGGTCAGTTTCCAATCATTGCTTCTTGCCCTGCATTCAGATACTTTGGAGAATAGCTTGACTTCCTCTTCTTTGGGGCAGCCCCTGAGATATTGGAACACTGCTATAATGTCACCCTTAGTCCTTCTCTTCATTAAACTAGACATACCCAACTAAAACAGAAGTTGAGACTCTAGAAAAAGTACAGAGAAGAGCAACAAAGATGATCAGGGGACTGGAGGCTAAAACATAAACGGTTGCTGGAATTGGGTATGTCTAGTTTAAGGAAGAGAAGGACAAGGGGTGACATGATAGCAGTCTTCCAGTAACTCAGGGGCTGCCCCAAAGGAGAGGGAGTCAAGCTATTCTCCAAAGCACCTGAAGGCAGGACAAGAAGCAACAGATGGAAAGTAATCAAGGAGAGAAGCAGCCTAGAACTAAGGAAAAATTTCTGACAGTGAGAACAATTAATCAGTGGAACAACCTGCCTCCAGAAGCTGTGAATGTTCCAGCAATGGAAGTTTTTAAGAGCCGTTTGTCTGAAATGGTATAGGGTTTCCTGCCTGAGCAGGGGGGGGTGGACTAGATGACCGCCAAGGTCCCTTCCAACATCATCATCATCATCATCATCATCATCATCATCATCACCACCACCACCATCATCATCATCATCATCATCATCATCATCATCATTATTATTATTATTATTATTATTTAAAATTAAACTAGACATACCCAATTCCTGCAACCATTCTTCCTATGTTTTATCCTCCAGTCCCCTAATCATCTTTGTTGCTCTTCTCCACACTCTTTCTAGAGTCTACCTGCTTCTTTGTGGTAGCCCCTTAGATATTGGGACACGGCTAGGTGAGAAACCTAGAGCTGGAAGGGATCATCTTTAGTCCCCTGCTCAATGGAGCAATTTGAATTTAAATTTCTGACCCCTCTGCTTCTACAGTTCGAGTAATAGGAAACCAGCCCCTTCACTGAGTAGCTTTAGTGGCAGACAATATAAAATCTGTTGCATCTCTACATGTAAGCATTGCATACACCAGGGGTCTTCAAACCTGGCCCTTTTATGTCTTGTGGACTTCAACTCCCAGCATTCCTCAGCCAGGCATGCTGGCTGAGGAATTCTGGGAGTTGAAGTGCACAAGTCATAAAAGGGCCAAGTTTGAAGACCCCTGAACTAGACATACGCAGTCCCTGCAACCACTCTTCATATGTTTTCGCATCCGGTCCCCTGTTGGATATCTTCTCAAAATTGGCCATGGGCTTCTGCTTGCTGAGTTATTCTCATGCCCCTTGCTCTGTTTGTCTGTACGGTCTATGAGAAGCTTATGGCTTGAAATAATAGATAATGATGCAGAGATGATGGCTGTTTTAGCACAACAACAAAATCTACAATTCTTCTGTGTCTGCCATTACGTGGTTTCCTCACTTCGTTCAAATGTTATGGGGAAGAAAAAGAAAACCTCAGTTGACAAGTTTGATTTATTGGCTCTTATACATCCTGACCGCTAGACCTCTTCAGAATATGCAGTTGGGTTAATATTGCCCTTGTAAATAAAACTCTGAAAAGAATAAAAGTAAAAGAGTCTCAAATGATGCAGAGCGACCGTTTGGGTTTGCTGTTGTGTAGACTTGTCATATAAGAGTTGCTAAGGGTTTATACACATTCCAGTATACCTGCTTTACTGTAGTGTCACCTGAGCTGATCCCAGATAATCAAAATTACATTCCCATTCATTGCAAAGAGCACCATCTTCCCTTGCTGAATTTCTGCTCCTCAATCATTAAGTGCCCGATTGCTACTATCATCAAAAGCAGATGAAAACCTGAGTGGTAAAGATTCCTATTCAGAGCGCAAATAGATGGCTATGAGTTGGCAAGATCTCTATGGGGAAAAACAACAACAGAAAGTTTTAAGTGGAGTGTGTTTCCCAGACAACACGTTTCTTTTCTATATGAAGCGGTCTTACTATGGGTTGTATTCAAAGAGCCAAGCAGTTTTGTAATAGCAGTCCTTGTAGGTGAAGTCCTACAAGGGTTTAACTCACATAATGCTGTCAGTTATGCACGCATGCAGTTGTGCACATGTCGTTTTTCTAGATTCTGTCCTCTAGAACCAGTCTTTTAGATGCCCATCTTCAAGAGGTGGTGAATGCTCCAACACTGGAAGTTTTTAAGAAGAGACTGGACAGCCATTTGTCTGAAATGGTACAGGGTTTCCTGCCTTAGCAGGGGGTTGGACCAGATGACCTCCAAGGTCCCTTCCAACTTCAACTACTTCTTCTTCTTTTTCTTCTTCTTCTTCTTCTTCTTCTTCTTCTTCTTCTTCTTCTTCTTCTTCTTCTTCTTCTTCTTCTTCTTATTATTATTATTATTATTATTATTATTATTATTATTAGTCTTTTTCCAGGATTCTGCTTTCTAGAGATTTCTAGAATCATATCCTCTGGAGCCTGTAGAGTTCTGTCCTCTAGATTTTTTTAAAAAAAAAATCTCCTAGAGTTTTCCAGAGTTCTATCTTCCGGTTTCTTCCAGAATTATGTATTCTAGATCCTTCTGGATTTTTTTTTTAAATTAAAAAAAAAAACCCTCCAGAATTCTACCTTGCAGACTCTTCTAGAATTTTATCCTCTCAAATCTAGATTTTACCTTCCTGGGATAAAATTAGCAGCTAACCAATTGAAATGTTTCCATTGGCACTCCTCAAGCGGTCGTCAAAAGCATGTTATGGTTGACCTTTTGATTGATGTTTTAGATTTTTTGATGTGCAGGTTAATTTCTTTCCCGGTTCCCTGCCCATCTTATAACCTAATGGGTCAGGTTGAAGCTTTGCCACTTCCAATTTAAATAAAAATGTCCGTACAATATTATAATTTTTAGAGAGAAAAAGAAAAATGCACCTACTTTCTTTCTGAGTATTTTAAAACTCTCAGTTCATCTGTCCTTTAAGTTCCTTTGAGATAAAATGCTTGCTCTTCAGCCGCCTTTCACTATAAAAATTGTCTTTTTTAAAGCCATGCCTTCCTTATCTTGAATGTCCAACCCTTGAAATTGCCTTGTGATTTATCAGCATCCTGCTTCAAAACCTGTCTCAGCACTGGGACCACAATTCAGCAAGTGTGCGAATGAAGCATGGGGCAATCAAGTCTAAAAGTTGTGATAAGACACAAGATATGGCTTTACCTTAATGAGATAAGATGAAGGCTCTTCATATATTTTAAAATGGCTTGTGCCTTTTATGTCGCTGCAAACTGCTGACTCATGACCAGTTTCACTAGCCATAATGCATCATAAAAACTTCAAAATGATGGTATATTAGCCAATTCCGTCTCTCTCTCCATACTATAACTATAAATTTGGCTCTCCTCTCTGTGCCTCAGGTATCCTTCTTTCCACGGTTTCTCTTTCATTATTAATCTCCAGTGTCCAATATCATTTTGGCAGCTATTCCTCTAGGGACAGGGGTAGGCAATCTTGGCTCTTTTATGACTTGTGGACTTCAACTCCCAGAATTCCTGAGCCAGCCATGCTGAGGGGAAAGGGAGAGGTTTCCAAGCTGAGCCATGCTGGCTCAGGAATTCTGGGAGTTGAAGTCCACGAGTCATAAAAGAGCCAAGGTTGCCTACCCCTGCTCTAGGACATCCTTCTCAGCCTGATATTCCCAAACTGTCCTGGTAATGACTGTGAGAGGGATCTCGGAGTCCTAGTGGACAACCACTGAAATATGAGCCAGCAGTGTGCTGCAGCCGCCAAAAAAAGCCAACACAGTTCTAGATAAACTAATACAGAGATAGAATCAAGATCACATGAAGCATTAGCACCACTTTATAATGCCTTGGAAAGACCACATTTGGAATATTGCATCCAGTTTTGATATATTAAAAAAAGAAATAAATATTGAGACTCTAGAAAGGGTGCAGAGAAGAGCAATAAAGATGATTAAGGGGCTGGAGGCTAAACCACATGAAGAACATGCAGGAATAGAGTGTGTCTAATTTATGAAAAGAAGGACTAGGGGGTGACATGATAACAGTGTTTTAATATCTAAGGGAGTGCCACAAAGAAGGGGTCAAGCGAATGGTGCGATTCAGCCAGTTTGCACCACTTCAACAGAACCGGTAGCTATTTTTTTTGTTGCCCAGGCCCAGAATGGACTTCTGGAAGCAGCATCCACACAGAGAACCGGTGGTTCACCTATTTGAATCCCACCACTGGGTCAAGCTGTTCTCCAAAGCACCAGAAGACAGGAGAAGAAGCAACGGATGGAAACTAACCAAGGAGAGAAGCAACCTAGAACTAAGGAGAAATTTTTCAGTCAACCAGGGGAACGTCTTGCCTTCAGAAGTTGTGGGTGCTCCATTGCTGGAGGTTTTTAAGAAGAGACTGGACAGTCATTTGCCCGAAATGGTGTAGGGTTTCCTGCCTGAGCAAGGGGTTGGACTAGATCAGTGTTTTTCAACCACTGTTCCGCGGCACACTAGTGTGCCGCGAGATGTTGCCTGGTGTGCCGTGGGAAAAATTGAAAAGTAATTATAAAATACTTTCTTTGTGTTTATTTGATTCCTATTCAAGAGAATTACTTTATATATAGTCAATATAGGCACAGAGTTAAATTTTTTAACATTTTCTAATGGTGGAGTGCCTCGTGATTTTTTTCATGAAACAAGTGTGCCTTTGCCCAAAAAAGGTTGAAAAACACTGGACTAGATGACCTCCATGGTCCCTGCCAACTCGGTTATTCTCTTCTCATTCCCAGCAAACACGGCCTTCAGGCTTTGTCCACCATAGCGAATATTAGGGCACAACACATTAAGGGTATATGAAAGTGCTATTAGCAGGAACGAATGAGCTACAATTTGTGCTGAACCATTATATTAACTCCTTTTTTTTATTTTACCTTGGAAGAAAAAAGGTTAGAAGGCGACACTTTAAAAGCTGTTAGATGTCTTATTTCTTAGAAAATCCTGAGATGCCATCTTGTACAATGTCTACCTTGTTCGGAATGCTTTATAAGTGCTTTATTTATAAGAAATGCTTCATTCCATTCATTACTGTACAGGATGCTTAAACGTTTATGCATACGGGACTTTCAGAGGCCAAGGAATCTTTCTACCCACAAGGAGCCCCTTTTTCTAATGCGTTACCCCAGTTTTTCTCAGGAGAATAAATCTGAAGCTTTTCTTAAACCCAAATCACTCCAGAGTTAATCTAATGGCCTGTCATCCTAAACCAAGTCTCCCTTTATCTACAGTCCATTGAACAAGCCACAAGGATTGAATTCATATGAAAATGAAGAGAAGGACTAGGGGGTACATGATAGCAGTGTTCCAAAATCTAAAGGGCTGCCGCAAAGAAGAGGGAGCCAAGCTATTCTCCAAAGCACCTGAAGGCAGAATGAGAAGCAACGGATGGAAACTAATCCCAAGGAGAGAAGCAACCTAGAACTAAGGAGAAATTTTCTGACAGTTAGAGCAATTAATCAGTGAAATGGCTTGCCTCCAGAAGTTGTGGGTGCTCCAACAACAAGAAGAAGAGATTGGACAGACATCTGTCTGAAATGCTGTAGATAAGAGTTTCCTGCATGAACAAGAGGTTGGACTAGAAGATCTCCAACGTCTCTTCCAAAGCTGTTCTTCTGTTATATTATGACATATATGTCTATGGAGATTCTGGGTCATCCAGGTCACGGTTGGTCCAAATGTGCTTTTGCAAGAGGCAACGGAACTTTCCTTGTTTTTATTTATTTATTTATTATTTATTTATTTGTTTTTATAAACCGCCCTTCTCCCGAGGGACTCGGGGCGGTGTACAGAATAAGGTAGGCATACAGAATGAACAATAGTGAAAAAAACAATAGTAAAATACAAACTGGGACCCCAATTAGAGCTATCAGGCCAGGCCGGACTGCTGGAACAGGTAAGTTTTTAATTCGCGCCGGAAGGTGCGGAGGTCGGGGGCCATCCGGATTTCGGTTGGTAAGCTGTTCCAGAGGGCTGGCGCACCCACTGAGAATGCCCTCCCCCTGGGGGCCACCAGCCGACATTCCTTGAGCGGTGGCACCCTGAGGAGGCCCTCTCTGTGGGAGCGCACAGTTGAAGTCCATGAGACATGAAAGAGCCGAGGTTGCCTACCCCTGCCCTACATCTTCTAACATTTATCACAGAAAACTGGGAATACTTGTCTGATTTGATGCCTGGAGTCCAACCAATACACAAGAAGCTACCTTGATCTCCATGTGATGGATCACATATCATTCCTTTCTCAACAGCTATTACTGAAGGGGTGGTTTTTTTCTTACAAAAAGTACAGGGGGGAAAAACAACAACAAACCCTCACATTTCTTGTTCAAAGCAGGCACACCACTGAAGTAATAGTCCCACCAAACAGATTACAAAATTCGGAGGTTCAGATCTAAGTGAAAGAGAAGTTCTCTCATATCTGGTCATACAAAACAGAAAACTATTTTGGGAACTCTTATTCTAAAAGTTAATGCTTTTCTGGACTTGCAGCAAGCCTCAGCGTCATTGTGAGATCGTGGAGTTTTTTTTATATATATTAAATATTCTTTTCTGTCTTGTGGGATCTCTTCAAGGATACATCGCAAAAGGTTCTTTTTTTTCAATCAACTGTCCAAAGAATGATATAAAAAGCCAAGAAGACTTAGAATGGCATGGCAAAATCTTACGCTAGTATGAATCTCCCCATTTTTAAGCTGACATAAAACCCTTTGCTGGCTACATTTTTCTATATATTACCTTGGTGTTATGGTCTTTCATTCCAGACATGATCTGAATTTCAAAAGCCAAGTCTTTTTGTCCTCCCATTCCTTATAGGATGTAAAAAAAAAATACAGAAGCCAAGGACATTTTTAAAAGCGGAGAGATGTGTTGAGGGGACTAAGAAGAACCTCATTTTCCCTGGATTTGCTAACTATAAATCTCTGAGCTATCATGTAGTTCATATAAGCATGATGGCATTCCGTATTTTATGTGAAATGTTGGTGGGCAGGTGAATCGGATGCCGTGCTGCCATTGGGGGGGGGAGTTCGCACCTGACTATGAGAAGTCAGCCCCCCCACCCCATATGTTATACAACCCGCATATGTTATACAACCCGCCTTGCCTACCCTACAAGGTTCCATCCAAAAAAGCTGCCGGAACTCCGTTCTGAGCGTTCTATGAGAAAAAAAAGCCCTGCTTCAAAGGATCTTAAAGAAAAGCAAGCCTAGTTTTTTCTTAATAGCCCCAGCTCTGTAGAAATGCCGATGTAATAATCCATTCAGGAAGGTTGGAGCCCTCCACCTAGAAGCTTAGGAAGACAAAGACTCTTAAAATCTACATACCCCACCCAAACTCTTAAGACAGGACAGAATAGGATTAACTCACAGATGCCAAAGGGGCACTCTCAGATTCAGGTCAAAGTACACGACACAGGAAATAAATACAAAGCCTCAAACAGGAACAGGAAACAACCTCGAGAGCCCCAGAGGTATAAAAACCCACTCCCTATATATGCTCTCTCTCTCTTTTTTCCAGAGCCATCTCTCTGTCTGACTTTCCTCTTCAATAAACTGCAACCTTCTTTCTAAAGCAGTCGCCATGTTGTTTTTTCCCGGCTTGGACTGGACCCCGATGAAGACTTTTCCTTCAACCCAGAGGGCCATGATTTGTTGTTTGGCTGGCATGCATATTTGTTGTATGACAAGAAGGTAGACAATGTGTTTAGAGTGCATATTTTAAGACAGGCATTGCGGAGAGTTTGGAAGAAGTACAGACATAAGTTAGATTGCAAGATACCACTGTGGGCAATTCCAAAACACGCAATAGAAAATATACATGCTGGTTTCAAACATGATGTGACTACCTACAAGGAGATCCTAAGTTTGGAAAGGAATGTCTGGTGTTTGAAATCATATAGCCTCTTGCGAGAAGAGAAGGTTGTTCAAAACTGGTTTCAATATACTCAGTTACGGGCCAGGTGGAAAGAAGATCAGAAAAATGGTTTTACAATGACTGATGAAAATTTGATAAAGCAAATTAGAAACCAGAGGCCAGCACATATTAAACGGATATATCTTGCGTTGATAGAGATTGATTCAGAAACAGAACTTGTTAAGGATTGTATGATAAAATGGGCCCAAAACATCCAGGAAGTTATTAGAATGGACACGTGGGAAAAGATTTGGGTGAGGAACGTAAAATTTACACAAGCTCAAAATCTAAGAGAGAATTTTTACAAAATGTTTTATAGATGGCATTTAGATCCTAAAAAGCTCGCAAGTATGTATCCGAATTATCAGCCTAAATGTTGGAGGTGCGGTGATGAAGATGCAACATATTTTCACATATGGTGGACATGTAAAAAGGTTAAGGCTTTTTGGATAAAAGTTTGGTGGAACATGCAGAAGATTTTTAAACAGAGGATAAAGTTTTGTCCGCAACTTTTTTTGTTGGGAATAATTACAGATGCTACAGTTGTGGACACTAAGTTGATGTTGAATTTAATTACGGCAGCAAGACTCTTGATAGGTCAGTATTGGAAGAAAGAGGAACTGCCGACCATAGAAGAGTGGACTTTAAAGGTTTCCGACCTGGCAGAGATGGCGAAGATTTCGGCCTATTTGAAAGATCACTCGCAAGAACGCTATATTATGGAATGGAGAAAATGGATTGAGTTTATCCAGAATAAGTATAGGGTTAAGAAGTTTTATGTAGCGTTTGAATAAGTCTTCTTTCTTTTTTCTTCTTTTTTTCTTTTAGTTTTTTTATATATATATTTAATATTACTAAGGTTTGTTTTATCCTATATAAGCTAGAGAGTGATGGATTTTAGAGTTTATAGTTGTTAGTATATGATTGTTTATGATTGGTTTTTTATATATATACCTTGTATTTAGCTCTGGGAAGTCGGGGGGGGAGGGTGGGAGGGGGGAGAGGTAGGGGGGGAGGGTGAAGGGAGGGGGAGGGGGGGTTTTAAAGAAAAATTGTATGTTAAAACTTTTCAATAAAAAAAAAAGACTTTTCCTTCAACCTTACGAAAGAGCTTCCTGCCCAAATTGGTGCCATTTTATCCTCTTCAATCTCATCCTTTTCACTCTTCCCTTCCCTCTGAAAACACACACATTGTCACGAAGCTTTCCAGTGACGTAGAAACATTTCCTGGGAGGGAGGCAGGATTTGTGGTGGTGGTGGGGGGAGGCGTGTTAGAAACGGACGAGAGAAGAGCAACAAATGAAAACCAGATTGCAGTGGGGACTTTGTATAGAAACAGCTTCCTATAATGTTTGCCTGTGGGTAAGGCAAAAAATATATATATATATATTATATGGTTCCATGCCAAGGGTGGGCAGCATTTTTATTCAATGCGTCATTATATTCAAATAGGAGCTCTAATATCCACGGGCATTGCTTTGGAGTGTGTAAAAAAAAAGTGCAATGGGGATGGAAAGGAAGAACAGATTTCTTTCCTTTTCTCAGTTTCATTTTGCATGTGCAAACTTCGGTCCATTTAACGAAACGGTTCTGCAACCGGCTAGGCGCATGTGAATTTATACAACGCATAAGTCTCTTTAAGAGAAGGTATTGCTTGTTTGAAGTTTAAAAGAGAGAGAGAGAGAGAGAGAGACAGAGATTGGACTTTCTCATCAAGGAAAGGGGCTTTATTTAAAATTGTACCCCAGTTCAGCAGAAGAATGCTAGACCTTTTGAAGAAGAGATTGGACAATCATTTGCCTGAAATGCTACACGGTCTCCTTCCTGGGGGTTGGACTAGAAGATCTTCAAGCTCCCTCCCAACTCTGTATATTCTATTCCCTGCCCTTACTGGTATCATCAAGAACTGACCAGCAGCTGCTTCCCAAGGTCAAGGAATACTGCGGGCGATGCAGAAATGGTTTGACAAAATATAAATCACCTTTCGAGATTCCGAAATCAAATTTCTAAGGTTAGGGGCAGTAAAGACCAGATGGCTCGGATCACCGAGTGGCTCATATTTCCAGCCAATCATGAAGACGTCTCTTTGGCTTTAATTGGAACAGGATGCTGGAAACAATGATCTTGGGTTGCAATAAGTATATTAAAGGGGCTTGCTGGTCAGAGCTGGAGCAGGGCACTGTGATGGCCAAGAACGTCTCCGAACCCATAAAAACAAAAGTTGGTGTGTATTGGTTTGATACGGGATCCGATCGGGAGAGGAAGCTACTCTGAAGTCCTGGAAACAGGATTTGATCAATAAGCATACTAACACGGGGGGGGGGCAGGGAGGGGGAGGGAGGCAGAGGGGGGGAGAGAGGCAGAGGGAGAGAGAGAGAGAGAGAGAGAGAGAGAGAGAGAGAGAGAGAGAGAGAGAGAGAGAGAGAGAGAGAGAGAGAGAGATGGAAATAGAGAAGCCAATGAAAAACAGCGGAAGCCCTGGATTGAATACAGGCAGCCCTTGACTTACAACAGTTCATTTAATGATCGTTAGAAGTTACATGAACTTAGCACCGTTTTTCACACTTGTGACGGTTGCAGCGGCCTGGAGTGTGTGTGTCATGCGATCACCCTTGGCAACCTTCTGACAGGCAAAATCAATGGGGGGGGGAGAGCCAGAGGCGCATTAACCGCCGTTTTTCACGTAACAACTGCAGTGATTCCCTTTAACAACTATGGCAAGAAAGGTTGACGAATGGGGCATAAACTCGCTGAACAAATAACTGTCTAGCTTAGCAACAGAAAGTTTGGGCCCAAATTGCGGCCGAGGACGGTCGCTATTTTGCCTGCAGCTTTCTATAGCAGAAACTCAGCTCCCAACCCTTTTCCATATCCCAGTTAGCAGCTTCTATGGCTGATTACAAAATGTTTGGGGCGGTGGGGGGCTTGTAAAAGGCAGGGGAAGGCGTAAGTAACTGTAGACCAGGTCAATTACCCAAATCCAAAAGGAAACCAACAAACTAAAGCAGCTGACTAATTCAATCAGACTAGAGCTGGAAGGGACCTCGGAGGTCACCTAGTCCAGCCCCCTGCTCAGGCAGGAAACCGTATACCATTTCAGGCAAATGGCTGTCCAGTCTCTTCTTAAAAACCTCCAGTGATGAAGCATCTACAACTTCTGGAGGCCAGCTGTTCCACTGGTTAATTGCCCTCACTGTCGGGAAGTTTCTCCTTAATTCCAGGTTGCTTCTCTCCTGGATGAGTTCCCACCCATTGTTTCTTGTCCTGCTTTCTGGTGCTTCGGTTAATAAGTTGACCCCCTTCCTCTTTTGTGGCAGCCCCTCAAAAGAAGAAAACATTGGCAGCTCAGGTTTGAACCGTGGGGTCCCTGAGAACAAGCCCCACTCCCATCTAGCACTGACGCTGTTACTTAGATGGGTAAGGAAACGTCTGCAAGAAAACCACCAAGCTCAGAGAACGCCAAGAATTCTTCGCTACTGCTTTTTCCTCAAAACAAAGGCAGCAAACCCCTTTGCAGTAGACGGACTCCAGCAATTAATAGGGACTTTGCACAGCTCCACATTTCCATCCTTTCCCACCAGACCCCTGAGCCAATGCTTGGAGTACTTGAAAACCATGATTTACAAACACACACACAAAGAGAGAGAGAGAGAGAGAGAGAGAGAGAGAGAGAAAGAGAGAGAGAGAGAGAGAGAGAGAGAGAGAGAGAGAGAGAGAATCCTGGAAACCAACTGTTATCATTAGTCTAAGCCAGCGTTTCCCAACCTTAGGAACTTGAAGATGCGTGGACTTCAACTCCCAGAATTCCCCAGCCAGCTATGCTGGCTGGGGAATTCTGGGAGTTGAAGTCCACGCATCTTCAAGTTCCTAAGGTTGGGAAACGCTGGTCTAAGCAGCAGTGTGAATAGACACAGTTTCCGTACTAATAATGAGATTATTATTCTTTTTTTCACCCCTTCCTTTTTGCGCTAATAATATTGCTCCTGTCACTCTGAGCAAAAGCAAAAGCTGTGGCTTGATTGATTAAAACGGGTCCGTTCGGACTGAAGCTCCTCCTGAGCAGAAGAAAGGTCGCTGGGCTGCAAAATCAAATACGGCCAAATGTTTAAGATACGGTGATTAATGCTTAAGTTCCCAGGCGGCAGGGTGGGTTGTCTTATTTACAGGTGAGCCTAATTAACGGTCCTTTTAAAAAAAAAAAACCAACCAAAATAAAAAAATAAATAAATAAGAGGGTTTACTGAGCTGCCTCCAGCCAGCGTGAGGTTGATGGCAACAAGTAATAGCGAAAGCTGGCTTCCAGCATCCACGCACGGCCTTCACAGACTTATGCTGCATTGAGGCATTTGGGAATTGGTGGGTCTACAAGAACCTTCTTCCTTCTTCAAACCCCCCCCCCCAAATGTGCCCTTTTGAATAAGTACCAGGTGTATTTAAGCGCCCCCCCCCTTCGTTGTGCAGCCACTGCAACAAGTTGACAAGCTCAGACCTAGGAGAGATTCCCAGTCATTTCCACCACCACCACCACCCCAAACCCAAAAGGATCTTTTGCAAGACTTTTGCCGTGAAACCCGGCAGAGATAGAGACAGAACACGGACCACGCTTGTATCGATGGGCTTGCTCCAATTGGACCAGAACCGAGAGATTGCAGAGGCAGAAAGTGAAGCATCTCCTCTCTCTCTCTCTCTCTCTCTCTCTCTCTCTCTCTCTCTCTCTCTCTCTCTCTCTCTCTCTCTCTCTCACACACACACACACACACACACACATGAACATATACCCCCCCCCCCAAAAAAAACTCCCCCACAACGTACCTTCTCAGCCTTTGCTTTCCTGGCATTGTGGACAAACCGGCGTCCCAGCTTCTTGGCGTACCAGATAGAAGCAAACATTGCCAGCCTCCACCAGCTTTTCGAACCAGCCTCAACCCTCCCGACAATAAAACTTCCACCAAAGCTCAGAGGCAATTGTGAGAAACGGCTTTGGTCTTGTCACGGTGTGTGTGTGTGTGTGTGTGTGTGTGTGTGTGTGTGTGTCCCTGCTCGTTGGAGAGCCAAAAGGGGGAAGGATGTCAGATAGACTCAGCCAGCAGGTATATTTACGTCCTGCCCACAGGAGGTCTTGGGCGAAGAAGCATCTTTGCATCCAGCTCACATCTCGTCTGCTAAACGCCCGATCTGACGTTCTGGAAGGAGTGACACCATAAACTACATGTTTCAGTGTGTGTGTGTGTGTGTGTGTGTGTATGTGTGTGTGTGTTGGAGAGGGGGGGAATAAAAGGGGCTGCAGGCAGCTCACTGGCAGAGCAGTCAGCTCTCACCTCTTGCTTTGCTCGCTGGCTGAAATTTAACTCCTCGCTTGTGAGCTGGCAGCCCTGTAGTGGAACTCCAAAAGACGAAAGAGAAAGGGTTAGGTATGTGAGATGGATGTGACGTAGGAGACTCTTTATTTTTATTCATTTCTATTTGAATAACGTAGTCAAGGAGGAGGAATTATTCACACCTGGGGGGGGGGGGTGCGTGGGTTAAATTCCCTGCCCTGGTACCCCCAGAGCATCTCCTCAGGGTAATTCTGCTTATGCTTCCTTCCCTCTCCTTAAAAAAAATATATCTCTACTTCTGCTTGGCTTCAACAAATTATTTTGTTTCTCTGGGGAAGCGGGTTTTTCTCTGCCCAATTCGCACTGATTGCTCTCCAGTTGTTCCATTCACACACCCATCTCTCTCTCTCTCTCTCTCTCTCTCTCTCTCTCTCTCTCTCTCTCTCTCTCTCTCTCTCTCTCTCCTTCATTCCCAGATAGATGGGTGTTAAGTTACAAAAAGCTTTTTGAAATAAAATAAAGAAGGGTGAGCTTGCTTTTATACCGTAGCAAGATGCCAAGGAGTTGAGTTTTGTTCTGGATGACTGTATGGAGAAGTGCTTGCTTTTTCCCGCTCCCCCCCCAAAATGGACACAGTCTCTTGTCCATCTAACTTGTTCCTCGCCTTTCTTTTCTTCTTCTGCCTTCAGTCTTGTTAAATATAGCTGTCAGGCTGAGAGTCAAATATCTAAATTCCTGGATCCATTTCTCAGCAAGCAGCCTTTGGCAAATTATTATCCTGCAAATTAATCAGCTTCAAAGAGTACAAAGGGAATATTTTGAAGCACTTTGAGAATCAGGAAGTGCTGTAGAAATACATACACATCTATCTTCCTTCCTTCCTTCCTTCCTTCCTTCCTTCCTTCCTCCCTCCCTCCCTCCCTCCCTCCCTCTTCTTCTATTCTTTCCATCCATCCATCTTCAGCAAATGTGAGTTTCAAGAACTTGGCTCCCCAATCCCTTTGCAATTACAAATTTCTGAGCTCAGAGATTTTAAGCAGACAAAATACCGAAGATCAAAGCGTGAAAATTCTTTAGTAGCAAGTCTTCAAGAAATTTCTTTATGTCAAATCATGGGGTGACAATGGTGTGCAGCTCACGGATATACAATAGATTTGGTGGTGCAGATAATTAAAGAGAAATATAACCAAGACATCTCGCAGTACAGTAACTTAAAAAAAAAGGTGGGGATGTGAAACCCCAGCAAAAATCTGCAATAAAGAAATTCATAAGCATTTAAAAGGTCATCTAAAACAGGGGTCCCCAATCTGTAGGCCTTGGCCCAGTACCGGTCCATGGCCTGTTGGCGGGAATGGCTGGTGAGTGCGTGGATGTGTGCACGTATCCTTCCTGCTCACGCTAGTGCTGCTGTGTGGGTGCTAGCAGCCCGTTTGTGCATGTACATGGGCAGTAGCGCTGCCACCAGTGCCACCATGGGTGCGTGCAGCCTGCTTGTGCTTGCACATGTGTACGGGCAATAGCGCTAGTGCATGTGTGCAGGCACTGGCACTGCCACCATGCGCGCACCCATTTTGCGCACATACACATGTACATTTCCCTACTTCTCCCTTTCCCTCCAGGCTGTCAACCCTGAAAGCTGGGGAGCTCTGATCTAAAAAGTTACTGTCTTGGCCACAACCCGTGAGGCAGACAAACCAAAAACTCAGAGAAGAAAGTTGCAAAAGGTCAACATTTTAGTCATGAAAAGCCTCTGTTCATCCTAAAGGTGCTTTTTGAATAAGCAACTGGGCTTTCTTTGATTTTCCTTGAAGAACTGAAGAAGCTTCTTGTATGAGAAGTGAAACCTCTTCAAGGAAAAACAAAGAAAGCCCAGTTGCCAGTTCTTCTGCAAGAACTGAAGAAGCTTCTTGGATGAGAAGCGAAACCTCTTCAAGCAAAAACAAAGAAAGCCCAGTTGCCAGTTCTTCTGCACGAGCTGAAGAAGCTTCTTGGATGAGAAGCGAAACCTCTTCAAGCAAAAACAAAAAAAGCCCAGTTGCCAGTTCTTCTGTAAGAACTGAAGAAGCTTCTTGGATGAGAAGCAAAACCTCTTCAAGGAAAAACAAAGAAAGCCCAGTTGCCAGTTCTTCTGCAAGAACTGAAGAAGCTTCTTGGATGAGAAGCAAAACCTCTTCAAGGAAAAACAAAGAAAGCCCAGTTGCCAGTTCTTCTGCAAGAACTGAAGAAGCTTCTTGGATGAGAAGCAAAACCTCTTCAAGCAAAAACAAAGAAAGCCCAGTTGCCAGTTCTTCTGCACGAGCTGAAGAAGCTTCTTGGATGAGAAGCGAAACCTCTTCAAGGAAAAACAAAGAAAGCCCAGTTGCCAGTTCTTCTGCAAGAACTGAAGAAGCTTCTTGGATGAGAAGCAAAACCTCTTCAAGGAAAAACAAAGAAAGCCCAGTTGCCAGTTCTTCTGAAAGAACTGAAGAAGCTTCTTGGATGAGAAGCGAAACCTCTTCAGGGAAAAACAAAGAAAGCCCAGTTGCCAGTTCTTCTGCACTAGCTGAAGAAGCTTCTTGGATGAGAAGTGAAACCTCTTCAAGGAAAAACAAAGAAAGTCCAGTTGCCAGTTCTTCTGCAAGAACTGAAGAAGCTTCTTGGATGAGAAGCGAAACCTCTTTAAGGAAAAACAAAGAAAGCCCAGTTGCCTATTCAAAAAGCACCAATGGGACAACCATGACCTGGATGACTGAGAACCTCCATAGATATAAACCTCCATTCATCTACCATATTTAAGATGGGGGGGTTGACATGAAAGCCCACCCCCTCTCTTTTGTCACTGTTGTTACAGGGAAATGTAATTCACCTTCAGCTGCTTGTTCTGTTTCAAGTTACCAGTTGCCAATTTTTCTCTCCCTGGCAGCTTTCAGCATGACTGGATGTCCTGTCATGTGTGTGAAAGTGTGTACGTGTGTCTCTCTCTGTGTGTGCACGCATTTGGAAGGGGAGTGACCCTCTTCATATTGCCTATAACGAAATGTTGGGTAATTTTGACCACTGCTTCTCTTCTACTGAGAAATCCAACCTAAAGTCAGCAGAATTCTTAACCAACAAATAGAACAGTCTATTCTTGAAATCTAAGCACAGATTTTAAGTCAACCCTGTTCAAGATAAGCCACGGTCCTCCTTAACCCCCCCCCCTCCCCGGTAGCTTCCCTACACAGAGCACATGGAGCTACGGGATGAATGTGGACGGTAACCAGATTGCGACATTTGCCAGGAAACCTTATGCTAAATTAGCAGGGGAAACTTTGAAGGATAGCCAAAACATTTGATGCTTATAGATAAATGTGTAGGTCGTTTATCTTGTGACCTTCTACTGTATACGCAGGGAAAACAAATAAGGAAGATAAACTCTTAATGCCTTGTGCACATAACAAGAAAAAGAGCTTTCTCCAGCTGTAACACATAGTAAATAAATAAATGCATTATTCTCTTTGGAGACTTCTCAAGGGATTCTGCAAGAGGAAGGGAGCAATCAAGGACCATTTGGGGAAGACCATTAGTTGTCAGTTTCCCTCTCCTGGTTGAGACTCTTACAGAAAAATCTGGAGGAATTAATGGGGGGCTGAAAATAGTGTTTCACTGAGACGAAGAATGAATTGCTAGTAAGTATAGCAGTTGTCTGGACAAGGAGAGGCAGGGAGAACACCCACATGTGCTCCAAAAAGTTGGTCCCTCTGTGGAAACCACAAGAGACTGGTCCCCAGTGAGTTTTGAGCACTGGGAGATAACAGGAATAGCACTGTGACTGGTGCCTTTTAAAGAACTCTTATGTTTGCAAACTTCCATTTCTAATATCTTCAGAATTACTTGTTAACTACTTTTAAGCTATTAGAGATCTTCAGGTGGACAAATTAGAAAATGTTGGGTGAGTATTCCTTCAATCCTTCATGGAAGATAATTTTTATCTTCACTTTAAGAATTTTAAAAGTTTTAAAAAAATAAACAGCAAAAAGTTAAGATTTTGATTTTAGAAATAGATTGAACGGCCGGATAAATTTAGAATAAGATTTTGAAAATAATGATAAAGAATCCTTCCCATGGCAAATAAATTTGTTTAGACTTTTGCAAGACAAAACATAAATAAGCAATTTTAAAAATTGGAGCCACACCCAACCAATCGGCCATGCCCACCTAATTGGCCACACCCACCCAATGGGCCACACCCAACCAATGGGCCACGCCCACCCGGCACCTGACAATACATAAGTGGGTTTTGGGTTGCAGTTTGGGCACTCAGTCTCTAAAAGGTTTGCCATCACTGTCCTAGGTTGACTTTTTTTCCAGACACACCCACCCCTCCTGATCTACCCTTGAAGGCAGGAGATCAAACTGTTCTTTGATCCTCAAGTCTTAAAAGATTTAAGTGCCTATGGAGATTCTCACTCATCCAGGTCATAGTTATCCCAAAGATGCTTTTTTCAGGAGGCAACTGGATTTTCTTGTTTTTCTGTGAAGACATTTCACTTCTCATCCAAGAAGCTTCACCTCTGACTGGATGGTGAAGGATGGAAGGATTTATACTCCTTGCAGACAGCTGGTCATTGTTGTTGAGGCCCCCTGGAGGTTTACCTGTGTCCTCAGGGTCACCTGAGTGGTGCAAATGGGTGTGGAGCCTTCTTGGAATTGGGTTGTAGACTGGAGATAGATGAGGTCGTATCCCTCCCCCTCTGTTGAGAGAAGCCATCTGTGTCCAACTTGAACAGCCCCCTCTCAACAGAGGGGGAGGGATACGACCTCATCTATCTCCAGTCTACAACACAGTCCTTTCAGCAGTTCCAAGAAGGCATCACACCCATTTGCACAACTCAGCTGACCCTGAGGACACAGATAAACCTCCAAATGGCCTCAACGGCTCCCTAAAAGAAGGCAAATGACCAGCTGTCTGCAAGGAGTATAAATCCTTCCATTCCCCACCATCCTGTCAGAGTTGAAGAAGCTTCTTGGATGGGAAGCAAAACGTCTTCAAAGAAAAGCAAGAAAGTCCAGTTGCCTCCTGAGAAAAAGCACCTTTAGGATTAAAAAAACCCTAAGAACTTTTTTCCTTCACTGAACACAGTCGCTCGGTTGTTCCCCCTATTAAACAGTAAACATTTTTTTTTTCCCCAACAAGACTGTTTTCAGCAAAGCAATAACAACCCAAATAGCAAGGATTGACGCGAACTGGTATTAGTATTCATGAAATTCACGGGCACAGCTTAATGAGTTATTTCATGTGCCCATCAAAGGCGGATCCCCACGTTTTTAAATGGAATTATGTTGAAATGTAACACAAGGGAAGGAGATGTTTGTTTTTCACACACACAAACACACCCGCCAAAAAAAGCCATTTCTAAGAGAGTGGCTGTCAACACTCTGTTTAGAAATCTCCCTTGAACTGTCCTCTCTCCTGTGACACATCTGATTTGCTATGGAGCGTTGTAATACCATAGTCCCTAAGTGGAGTAGATCATCCCTGTGATTAAATCAAGAAGAAAGTAGCAGGTTAGTAACTTGGCGAAAGAGGGGAGGGAATTAGAATCAACTGTGCAGCAACTGAGCAAAATGGTGTTACAAATCATTGATCGTGCAGTCCAGGAGAAAAGTGGGCGCTTGACAAGGAATAACCTTTTATTCTAAACATTTGACGGAGAATTTATACCCCGTGGAAATGCCACTGGAACCGAATATGTCCAAAGAATTAAAAATGCGAACACAGGTAAATCCTAGACTTTTTGTTTTAGTGACCATGCAAAGTTACAACAGCACTGAAAAAAGTGGACTTTTGACTGGTTTTCATACTTATGACCGTCGCAGCATCCTTGTAGTCAGGTGATCAAAATTTGAAATGCTTGGCAACCGGCATGTATTTATGACAGCTGGGCTATCCTGAGTTCATCTGATCACCATTTGTAACCTAGCTGGATTCCGACAAGAGACCCGAGCACTACACGACGCCGTGAGTTCCTGTTTCTCGTCCCAGCTCCTGTCCAGCTAGCAGTTTGAAAGCATGCAAATGCGAGTAGATAAATAGGTACCACTTCGGTGGGAAGGGAACAGCGTTCTGTGCACCTAGGCGCATAGTCACGCTGGCCACATGACCACGGAAGTGTCTTCTGACGATGCTGGCTCCCTCAGCTAAGAAACAGAGATGAGTACCACCCCTAGAGTCAGACATGACTGAAAACCTTGACTATCTATCTATCATCTGTCTGTCTGTCTGTCTGTCTATCTACTGTCTGCCCATTTCTATCTATCTATCTATCTATCTATCTATCTATCTATCTATCTATCTATCTATCTATCTATCTATCCATCCATCCATCCATCCATCCATCCATCCATCCATCCATCCATCCATCCATCCATCCATCTATCTATCTATCTATCTATCTATCTATCTATCTATCTATCTATCTATCTATCTATCTACCCAGTCGTGAGATTCAGTGGTGAGGTTCATATCACTTTCGCAGAACTGGTAGCTAATTTTTTTGTTGCCCAGGCACAGAATGGACTTCCGGAAGCGGCATCCACACAGAAAACTGGTTGTTCACATATCTGAATCCCACCACTGTATCTATCTATCTATCTATCTATCTATCTATCTATCTATCTATCTATCTATCTATCTATCTATCTATCGCATCTCAGTAGGAGATAAATTTATCCTTAAAGAAAGTTGATTACGTTCAGCAGAATGCAAATACAACCCTTCAAAATATCTGAGAGGAGCAAATATTTTTCACAACATAGCTGTATCTATTGCTGCTAAAAAAGAAAATCAGCATCAATCAAAATATACTTCACAGTCCAAATTCATATAGATAAGATTGTATACATGACTGATATTTTTCTGTTTGCATTGGTCTTTTTTTAAAAAAACAACAACAACAACACTTGTGTATGATGTTAGTTTTATATAATTGTGAGCTGTCCAGAGTCGAAATTCTAAGATGGGTGGGCATAGCAGTCTATTAAATAAAGTAATAATTCTGATCCATTTAAGCAAGCCTGGTGTTGGGTCATCCAGAAGGACATCAAAAGAAGTTGGAGGGACCAGTTGCAGAGAAGAGCAACAAAGATGATTAGGGAACTGGAGTCTAAAACATATGAAGAATGGTTGTAAGAATAGTGTGTGTCTAGTTTAATGAAAAGAAGGACCAGAGGTGACATGATAGCAGTCTTCCAATATCTGAGGGGCTGCTACAAAGTAGAAGGAGTCAAGCTGTTCTCCAACTTGAGAGAAGCAACCTAGAACTAAGGAGAAATTTCTGACAGTGAGAACAATTAACCAGTGGAACAGCAACTTGAGCATCCACATCGCTGGAGGCTTTTAAGAAATTGCACAGCCACTTGTCTGAAATGGTATAGGGCAGGGGTAGGCAACCTTGGCCCTTTTATGACTCGTGGACTTCAACTCCCAGAATTCCTCAGCCAGCATGGGGGAACTATGGCCCCTTTATGACTTGAGGACTTCAACTCCCAGAATTCCTCAGCCAACATGGGGGAACTATGGCTCCTTCATGACCCGTGGACTTCAACTCCCAGAATTCCTGAGCCAGCATGGCTCAGCATGGAAACCTCTCACTTTTCCCTCAGCATGGCTGGCTCAGGAATTCTGGGAGTAGAAGTCCACGAGTGATAAAAGACCCAAGGTTGCCTACCCCGGGATAGGGAATCTTGCTTGAGCAGAGAGTTGGACTAGAAGACTAGAAGACTTCTCTTTATTCTGGGAACAATATTGGTGAAGTTCCTGCCTCACACAGCCCTGTTAAACCGGGCTCTGCACAGTCTCCTCCATCCTAATTCACAGGGAACATGTAAAGAGCTGCGTCTGATAGCCTCCATTAAAGATACCAGGCTGTACCTGAATTGGCTGACTTAAACCGCCACAAATTGCTTCAACGAATATTGGAGAAGATGGTTCCCCTACGAGCTACTTCAAAAGAACTTTTTCCATCCTTCTAACTTCCGGACCCGTGCAAGCTTTAGGATGTGAAAGAAGCTTCTGCTGGTTGCGATCACGCTGGTGTGAAGCGTGGTGAGACTCTCACGGCCTCTTTATATAACCGGACTAATGGCCTGGATGATTCCCAATCATTGCGAGAAGGGCTTTGTTTTTCCCTTTTGTCCTCTTATGTTCAAATCAGCATGGCTACGTTGACCAGATGTTACGGGAGGAGATGGGAAGCTTTCTACGGCAATGATTTCCTTGATGGCGCAAATGGCGAGAAGTGAGCAAAAGTGAGCAATAGAATCCAGTCGTTCTCAATATGGGGGAACTCATTTGCATTGAACAGCACGGTGCCATTTAGCTGAAATAACTGCCTACCCAAATGGATTGGGTGAGGAGCTCCTCCCCCTGTGCCAGTTATTTTGCTTCACTCTCATTGTTCTCTCTCTCTCTCTTTTCCATTCTTTTAGCTTGTAATCCATCCAGAAAACATTTATTGGCCGAACGAAAAATGTAGCGCACAAATAAAATAGCCCAGCTAACAAAGATTGCTCCATTGTTCGGGCTCTCCATCTGACTTTGACTAAGGATAGTACCTCCGGAATAGCGGGAGAAGTAAAAGCACAATGGGCCCCAAATTCCCATTAGCAATAGCACTAGCACTTATATACTGCCCCATAGTGCTTTACAGCTCTCTCTAAGTGGTTTACAGAGTCAGCATATTAACTCTCCCCCCCCAACAATCTGGGTCCTCATTTTACCGATCTCGGAAGGATGGAAGGCTGAGTCAACCGTGAGCTGGTCAGGATCGAACTCCTAGCAGTGAGCAGTGAGTTAGCCTGCAATACTGCATTTCAATCACTGTGCCACAGGAAGCAAGGGAAGGAAGGAAGGAAGGAAGGAAGGAAGGAAGGAAGGAAGGAAGGAAGGAAGGAAGGAAGGAAGGAAGGAAGGAAGGAGCGAGCCATGGTGGAACAGTGGTTAGAATGCAGTATTGCAGGCTAACTCTGCCCACTGCCAGGAGTTCGATTATGATCAGCTCAAGGTTGACTCAGCCTTCCATCCTTCCAAGGACAGTAAAATGAGGACCCAGATTGTTGGGGGCAAATATGCTGACTCTGTAAACTGCTTGGAGAGGGCTGTAAAGCATTGTGAAGTGGTATATAATTGCTATTGCTATTGCTCTTCCTTCCTTCCTTCCTTCCTTCCTTCCTTCCTTCCTTCCTTCCTTCCTTCCTTCCTTCCTTCCTTCCTGTTAGTCAATTAACAGTCAGCACTAAATTGGTGCTTGATAAGTATTAATAGAATTCAAGAGGGGTAAGACTTAGAGTGTCTATTCCGGACTTAAGGACTGGAGGGAAGGAGAGCAGCTTCAAAATCGATGTGCACATGCATGCGCACGTACCCACAGGGTCACACACACTGGCATGGCACTAGCAGTCCCATTCGGGCATGCGGCATGCACTGGCACCATGCGGATGTGCTAAAGGCTGTGCACCAACCATGGTATCTAGCAGCCCGTTCGTGTCTACGTGAATGGGCCACACAAACCAACTGGGTTAGTGGTGCATGTGCAAAGGGGCTGCAGAAACCCACACCACGCTAGCATCCACATTCACATCCACGTGCATGCGCAAACGGGCCCACAGGCACTAGCACGAGTAGGGGGGAATGGGTACCCATATGTGTGGGCACCGGCCAGCCATTAACGCGGCCTGCTGGCTAAGAGCCCACAGCTCAGTCCTGGGCCGCGGACCATAGGTTGGGGACCCCTGGTCTATCGGAACATAAGAATTCTAGGCTGATTCTTGTCTTGACTCCACCCTTCAGTCTCTACCTATCCTACTCCTACAGGAGGCTACAGCATTTTCTTATAGGAAAACAGACATCCAAGGGTTTTAAATTTGGAGAGAAGGCAGTTAAGAACCTGCATAACAGAAGTATATGTTATAGGTAGTTCCTCGATTTACAACAGCTCATGTAGTGGCCGTTCAATGTTACAGCGGCACTGAAAAAAGTGACTTACGGGTCACCATTTTTCACACTTCTGACCTTTGCAGCTTCCCTCTGGGTCATGTGATCAAAATCCAGATACTTGGCCACTGACTCACATTTATGACAGTTGCGGTGTCCCGGGGTCATGAGGTCACCTTTTGCAACCTTCTGACAAGCAAAGTCAGATTAACGACCGTTTTACTAACTCAACCAACTGCAGGGCTTCCCTTCACGAACGCGGCAGGAAAAGTCTTAAAATGGGGGGCAAAACTCACTTAGCAAATTTCTCACTTAGCAGCATAAATTTTGGGCCCAGTTGAGGTCGTTAAGTGGCGGACTACCTGTATACGGCATAGAAGATGAGGACACCCAGAAGCTTCGCTTCTCCCTCACTCAGGCTTTTTGGGACATGGAGTCATCCCTTCAAACTAAACGTGGGGAAATAAAGGAGGGACGAATGGATGGATGCTGTTTTCCCAAAGAAATTATGAAATATGCTGCTCTCCGGGCACGTTGGTGGCTACCAATTTAGGGCCGGGCCAACGCTCGCTACTTCTGGAATTGCAAGAAGCAGGCTTTGAACATCCTCCTGTAGGCTACATTTGCAAGCTTCCTGGATAACTCTGGTTGATCACATAGAATGCTGGTCTCAGGGAAGCCTTGGTCTGATTCAACAGCAGTGTGCAAAGGGGCTGGAGATGGCGGAGTTGACGAAGTGCACATTTGCAACAACACAACGCAGATTTCATCCCTTGTCATGGCGCGTATGGAAAAAGACCTCAGGAGAGCGAGGGGAAGAAATGAGGCTTAGGGGACAATCATACCAAAGGAGCAGGAGCCCACCCTTGGATAAATGGGCAGAGAACAATTAATCAGTGGAACGACTTGCCTCCAGAAGTTGCGGGTGCTCCAACCCCGGAGGTTTCTAAGAAGAGACTGGACAACCGTTTGTCTGAAGCGGTTCCGGGACAGTGGTGGGATTCAGCCGGTTCGCACCGCTTCAGCAGAACCAGTGGCTAATTTTTTTGTTACCCAGGCCCAGAATGGACTTCCGGAAGCGGCATCCCACGCAGAGAACCTGTTTGAATCCCACCACTGTTCAGGGGTTATCCAGGTGGTTAGATAGGAGATCTCCCCAACCTCTTCCAACTCTGTTCTATTCTATTCTGTTCTGTTAAGGTAGGATCCACCTGCAACCCCAAAGGTGCTTTTATGTCAAGAGGCAACTAGATTTTCTTGTTTTTCTTTGAACACGTTTCGCTTCTCATCCAAGAATCCTCTTGGAGCTGAAGAAGCTTCCTGGATGTGAAGCGAAACATCTTTACAGAAAAACAAGAAAGTCCAGCTGCCTCCTGAAAAAAGCACCTTTGGGATAACTATGACTTAGTGTATGGCTGTGAAAGTTGGGCCATAAGAAAGGTTGAGCACCAAAGAATTGAAGCCTTTGAACTATGGTGCTGGAGAAGACTCCTGCGAGTCCCTTGGACTGCAAGGTGATCAAACCGGTCAGTCCTAGAGGAGATCAACCCTGACTGCTCTTTCGAAGGCCAGATCCTGAAGTTGAAACTCAAAGACTTTGGCCACCTCATGAGAACGAAGGACTGACTGGAGAAGAGCCTAATGCTGGGAAAGGTGGAGGGCAAGAGAAGAAGGGGATGACAGAGAATGGGGTCGCTGGATGGAGTCACTGAAGCAGTAGGTGTGAGCCTAAATGGAGTCCAGAAGATGGTAGAGGACAGGAAGGCCTGGAGGAATGTTGTCCATGGGGTCATGATGGGTCGTACACGACTTCGCAACTAACAACAAGATGAATGAGAATGTCCATAGATCCACCTGTAACTTATCAGGCTGTAAAAAGACACTTGTACTTTCAGACTTGCAAGATCCTTTTAATGTAGCCTTACAATAAAGTAGTTATCCTATGTTTACTATCTAGTTTACTGGGTACGCTGACATTCCTTTTGTACTTGCATCTGGCATTTTATGCAAATATATACAGTAAGCAGCCAAGCCTGCATCAGGATGTCGTAACACACGTTTCCTCGTTTTGACATAATCTTGTCAAGTCCTGAGATGTCTTTGCTGTTTTGGTATTCTTATATAGATATGAAGGGACGCAGTGGCTCAGTGGGTTAGGACGCTGAGCTTGTCGATCAGAAGGTCGGCAGTTTGGCGGGTCGAATCCCGAGTGCCGCGTAACAGAGTGAGCGCCTGTTACTCGTCCCAGCTTCTGCCAACCTAGCAGTTCGAAAGCACGTAAAAATGCATGCCGGCCACATGACCACGGAGACGTCCTCGGACAAGTGCTGGCTCTTCGGCTTTGAAACGGAGATGAGCACCGGCCCCTAGAGTCGGAAACGACTAGCACGCATGTGCGGGGGGAACCTTTACCTTTACCTTTTTATATAGATATGATTTTTTTTGTATTGCACAAACACCTAGTCGCCGTAGAGCTTGACTTGCAATGTATCAAGCTGTACTTATATCAGAAAGGCAGAAACTTGACACCTGAGACATCTCCTTCCTTTCATAAGACAACTCCGACATCCACCAACCGGAGTCAATTGCAAATAAAATACATGCCTAGAATTAAAGCACTCTGAATCTAGTATTTCTTTTCAAATAGCAAAACTGAATGGAGTTTATAGCTCTTCCACCCCCCAAAAAAAATCTATATCTATTTCCCCAGTCATTCTTCATTTCAGTCATATAAAACAGAGCGCTAAAAATTATTTTACCGGTGCTGCATTATGTGGCGGGAAGGAAAACAAATCTCAGTATAAATGTACTGCAAATCAACCAGTAGACCAGATTAATCTTTGTGCTTCGTCTTGCATCTCATAAACAAGACCACAATTTTGGATTGTCTTCTTTTCAGCAAAAACTAAGGGATTGTGCAAGAGGACAAAATGGATACAGGTGGTACATTGGGATTAACTTATTGATTTGGCCTTTATGTATTTTCCTCATTTTGGTCCAAGGGATCTCGGAGTCCTAGTGGGCAATCACTTCAATATGAGCCAGCCGTGTGCTGCAGCTGCCAAAAAAGCCAACACAGTGCTAGGCTGCATTAACAGAGGGAGAGAATCAAGATCGCGTGAAGTACTAATACCACTTTACAATGCCTTGGTAAGGCCACACTTGGAATACTGCATCCAGTTTTGGTCACCACGATGTAAAAAAGATGTTGAGACTCTAGAAAGAGTGCAGAGAAGAGCAACAAAGATGATCAGAGGACTGGAGGCTAAAACATAAGAAGAACGGTTGCTGGAATTGGGTATGTCTAGTTTAATGAAGAGAAGGACGAGGGGGGACAGGATAGCAGCCTTCCAATATCTCAGGGGCTGCCACAAAGAAGAGGGAGTCAAGCTATTCTCCAAAGTACCTGAAAGCAGGACAAGAAGCAATGGATGGAAACTAACCAAAGAGAGAAGCAACCTAGAATTAAGCGAAGGGCTACAATCAAGGAGAACTAAGGAGACAGTTAGAACAATTAACTAGTGGAATAACTTGCCTCCAGAAGCTGTAGATCAGACATGTCAAACACAAGGCCCGGGGGCCAGATCCGGCCCGTGAAGTGGTTTCATGTGGCCCGCTAAGCCATCCTGGAAACAGTGAGGGAACGGCCCCCACTGCCTTGGCCCTGGCCCAGAGACCCTCACATCTGTCCCACTCCTGCCCAGGCCCCCATAGGCACCCTTGATGCGAACGATGTAGAGCTGGCCACGCCCACCCAGTAAGCCATACACACTCTAGCCATGCCCACCCAGTAGGCTACGCCCACCCTGGCCACACCCACCCGGCCCCCTGAGGGCAACCGCAATGCTGATGCAGCCCTCAATGAAATTGAGTTTGACACCCCTGCTGTAGATGCTCGAACACTGGAAGTTTTTAAGAAGAGACTGGACAGCCGTTTGTCTGAAATGGTATAGGGTTTCCTGCCTGAGCAGGGGGTTGGACGAGATGACCTCCAAGGTCCCTTCCAATGTATTATTATTATTATTATTATTATTATTATTATTATTATTATTATTATTATTATTATTATTATTATTATGTGCCAGCCTAACTTTGAATGGACACTAAATGAATCAGTGTAAGTTGAGGAATATCTGTACACCAAATATAGTCTATGTCTTCTTTAACGTCTGTTGTTTTAAGACGCCCTGCTCTGAATAGAGAAATGTTATTTAGAAATGACAATGAACATAATGAAATGGTGAAAAGCTTCTATCTTCTGCACTCAGCTATCAAGCAGCAGTTAAAAGAAAGATTAGCTGCTTTTAATTCAACCAGCAATAGAGAATTATACACCGCAATAGAGAATTATACACTGTACACCGCCCTGAGTCCTTCGGGAGAAGGGCGGTATAAAAATTTAACAAATATAAATATAACATAAATATATAGAATTATGTCACGTGCTAGCAGCTGGTGGATCTGTGAAGACTTTGCTAAAGATGTAGGTAGCCCTTGACTTACAACAGTTGGTTTGGTCACTATTCAACGTTACAACGGCACTTAAAAAAGTGACTTATGACCGTTTTTCACACTGACAACCATTTGAACATCCCCATGGTCATGTGCTCAAAATTTGGATGCTTGGCCACTGGTATTCAGAGAAGAGCAAGTCTAAAGAAAAGAAGGATTAGGGGTGACATGATAGCAGTGTTCCAGTATCTGAGGGGCTGCCACAAGGCTGGGGGGGGGGCAGGTTGTTCACCAGAGCACCAGAGGGAAGGCGGAGAAACAACGGTTGGAAACTGATCAAGGAGAGAAGCAACCTGGAATTAAGGAGAAGCTTCCTGACAGTGAGGACAATCAACCAGTGGAACAGCTTGCCTCCAGAAATCGTGGGTGCTCCATCACTGGAG
>NC_139514.1:7682563-7737563 GCF_947247035.1 Vipera ursinii
CTAGAAAAGATGTTGGGGGAAACGTGAAGAGGTTAAACCTGAGCATTTTTTTTAATTAGGTATTCTGCCAGAAAAGATTGATAAACAAACTACCGTATATATTTGAGTTTACATGGGATAACAGCGGCAAGAATCGTATTTGTACAATATTGGGGGGGGGGGAAGAAATAATTAAAAAAAATGTATTAGAAGGTACGGAAATGGGCAGACTTCCTGAAGGTTGCAAGGACAAAGAAGGAACAGAATGCCATCAGACTTGGGAGTTATTTTTATCAATGGCTGGAGAAAAGAATAAAGGATTAGGAATTAAATTTGTATCAGTGAACGATAAAACTCAGACAACACGTTGTTGAATAAGCACTGTTGAATTGTACGGGAAAAAATTAATAAACATTTTGCAAAAAGAAAGAAAGAAAAGAATCAGAAAATAAAGGAAGGAAAGGATTAGAGAGGAAAGTGTAGAGTAGAGGGGGGAAATGAAAAAGAAAAGCATTGACTTCCAGCTCCTTTTGGTGCAATAGAACAAGGTAGTAACATAAAACCTCAACTTCTTACTTTCATGTGATAGAGGTAGTCCTCGACTTACAGCAGTTCATTTACTGATCGTTCGAAGTTACAACCGCACTGAAAAAAGTGAGTCATGACCGTTTTTCACATTTACAACTGCCGCAGCATCCCTTTGGTCATGTGATCGAAATTCAGACGCTTGGAAACTGACTCCTATTTATGACGGTTGCAGTGTCCCGGGATCGAATGATCCCCTTTTGCAACCTTCTGACAAGCAAAGTGTCATGGTTCCAACAGATGAAACTCTTCCAAAGAACTTTGAGGCATTGTTTACCTTAAAGGATCTTTTATTCGAGTAGCATAACATCGGCACTTACACAATTCCCCTCCCCTGGGCACATAGTATCAAAGCACAATTCCCTCCTCCAATTAACAGTCATAAATCACATTCCCCAATTAGCTTGAAGCGGTGGGATACCTCTCCAGCTCTCCAGCCCACCAATTCGTTATCAGCTCTGGGCTCAGTAACCTTGATTCTCACGCTACGTTTAGTGTTGTTATGTCTAGCTGGACTCTCGTTCACATCCCTCCCCCTCCCAGCATCATCTAACTCTAAAAGCGAAAGGGAAAAAAATGGCTACATTTCCATCTATTGTCAATGCAAAAACATCCGATGTTAGCAGCCTTGACACAAAGTCAGTGGGAAAACCAGATTCACTTAACAACTGTGTTACTAACTGAACAGCTGCAGGGATTCACTTAACAGCTGTGGCAAGAAAGGTTGTAAAATGGGGCAAAACTCACTCAACAACTGTCTCAGCTACAGATAATTTGGGGCTCAAATGTGATCGTAAATCGAGGACTACCTGTAATATATACTCTCCATTCCTATAATAACAAATCTATCTGATCAGCAAAACCCAAACATCGAAGTTTCATTTTTTTTCCACCTCAAGCACAAAGTCCAAAGTAGAAATAAAATTAATTGTGTTCTCTTTTGTTGTGGTTATTCTTTTCTTTTTTGATCGAAGCAGTCAATTTAACCATTTCTGCTACCTGTTCTTCTAACTTCGAAGCAAAGCATTCAGTTCGCTACATCCCTTAGAAATTGCTCCATAATCTGCTATGGAGAATCTGGAGGTCCACCTAAAGGCTGTGTGTCAACACTGCTAACATTGGATGTTTTTTGTATTGACAACAGATGGAATTGTGGCCATCTTTTCCCTTTTGCTTTTAGAGTTAGATGCTGCTGGGAGGGGGGATCTGAAGGGATCCAGCTAAACATAACAAGATCACACCTAGTGTGAGAAACAAGGTTATTGTAACCAGAGCTGATAAGGAATTGGCGGGCTGGAGAAATGGAGAGGAAGTCCACACTTCAAGCTAATTGGGAAATGTGATTTATGACCTTCGAGCTGTCTGGCCCAGGATGAGGGGTTTTAATTTTATTGGGTTTAGTTTAAATTTTGGGGACCTGATTTAATTAATTTTAATCTGATTTTAATTTTTGTATCTCTGTTTTTAACTCTCCCTGTAAACCGCCCTGAGTCCTACGGGAATAGGGTGGTATATAAATTTAATAAAATAAATAAATAAATAAAAATAATTGGATGAGGGAATTGTACTTTGATACTATGTGCTCAGGGGAGGGGAATTCAGTTTTTGGCTTCGATTATGCAGTGCCGATATTATGCTACCCAAAATAAAGATCCTTTAAGGTAAACAATGCCTCGAAGTTCTTTTGAAGAGTTTCATCTGTCGGAACCATGACACTGTGACTGGAGGCTCGATTCCCACCTCCATTTTCTATGGTTGAAATATTCAACGAGTTTATTTGAGGGGGTTACCAAGCGACAGGGCCAAAGATGAGCTGAGGCAGAAGAGCTAAACTTTTCTGAGCAGAGTTTTTCATCTTTGAGGAACTTGTTGGAGGCAGGACAAAAAAACAACAAACCAACCAACCCAAAGCCCCAAAACAAGAGCTCTGGTGACACAGGGGTTAAATGCGGTATCGTAGGCAAACTCTGCCCACAACCTAGAGTTCAGTCCTGATGGAGTTCAAGGTTGACTCAGCCTTCCATTTTTCTGAGGTCAGTAAAATGAGGACCTGGATTGTTGGGACAATTTGCTGACACTGCAAACTGCAAAGCGTGCTTTAAAACAGAGGTCCCCAATTCTTTGGGTGCCAGGGACCGGTTCCATGGCGAGAGGTTTTTCTGTGGACTGGAGGGGGTGTGGTTTCATGTACTGCCTGCATCCCGCAGTTGGGGCTTTGCTTGTTTGCATGGACTGGTTGCTGGTGCCGATCCATAGACCAGGGGTTGGGGACCCTTGTTTTAAAACACTATGGAGAGATATATATAAGTCTAAGTGCTATTGCTATTGCTATTGCTATTGATTTAATTTCATTTGCATGCAATAGAGTTCATATGACAACTCTATTGTGATTTAAAAAGTTTGTCCTTCTGACATTCGTAATAGTTGATGCTCTAAGGCAGATGTCCCCAACATTTTGAGCACCGGGGACTGGTTCCGTGGAGAGAGTTTTTCCCATGGACCGGAGAGGCATGGTTTTGTGTGCTGCCTGCATCCCACGGATGGGGCTTTGCTTGTTTGTGCAGCCCGGTTGCTGGCATGCCGCGGCCCGGTACTGGTCCATGGACTGGAGGTTGGGGACCCCTGCTCTAAGGTCAAGCTAGACTTCTAATGACATATCACTGCAGATTTTTTTTTTTGGTGTGCTGTTACAGATGTTAATATCTCTTTCTTCTAAGATATTTTTCAGCTTCCTAGTCTAATCCTAATTTTTTGGTACACCGCAGTGACAAAACCTGCAATTCCTAACTAGGAGCAATCTTATTTAGGTACTGAAATCAGCCAAGGTTGACTAAATGCTGTGCTACTGTACCCACTGAGGTTTTCTGTTGCACTAAAATCATAATAAAAACACAACTTTGCAGGCCATAAAATCTTTGCATTTCAAGCCAGGCACTTTGCTTTAAACTAGGTAAAGGTAAAGGTTCCCCCGCACATGCGTGCTAGTCGTTTCCTATTCTAGGGGCTGGTGCTCATCTCCGTTTCAAAGCCGAAGAGCCAGCGCTTGTCCAAGGATGTCTCCGTGGTCATGTGGCCGGCATGACTAGACGCCAAAGGCGCATGGAACGCTGTTACCTTCCCACCGTAGTGGTCCCTATTTTTCTACTTGCATTTTTACATGCTTTCGAACTGCTAGGTTGGCAGAAGCTGGGACGAGTAACAGGTGCTCACTCTGTTATGCGGCACTCGGGATTCAACCCGCCAAATTGCCGACCTTCTGATCAACAAGCTCAGCGTCCCAACCCACTGAGCCACCGCGTCCCTATGTAACTCCAAGGGGAAGTTAAATACTGGTCTGTTCTTTAAGATAATGCAAACCAATGCTAAAATTCTGACCTTGTAAGCTCTGTTGGGAAGGTGGATCAAAGCCCTGCACAGATCTCATGGAGGAGAGAGGATCAACTTGTTCTCCAAAACCCCAGAGAGCAGGACAAGAAGTAACGGGTCGAAAAATCATTAAAGAGAGATCCAAAGTAGAACTAAGGAGAAATTTCCTGACAGTGAGAACAATTAATCAGTGGCACGGCTTGCTTACAGAGAGAGATTGTGGGTGTTCCATCACTGGCGGTTTTCAAGAAGAAGATGGGAGAGCCATTTGACCAGGATGGCATGAGGTCTCCTGCCTTGAGCAAGGCACTGAACAACACTGGAAGTTTTAAAGAAGGGATTGGGCATCCATTTGCCTGAAATGATAAAGGGCTTTCAACCTGAGCAGGGGTTGGACTAGAAGATCTCCACGGTCCCTTCCAACTGTGTTATTCTGTTCCGAAAGGGACCTTGGAGGTCTTCTAATCAAGCAGGAGACCCTATTTCATTTCACAGAAATGGTCCAATCTTTTATTAAAAGGTAAAGGTTCCCCCGCACATGCGTGCTAGTCATTTCCAACTCTAGTGGCCGGTGCTCATCTCCGTTTCAAAGCCGAAGAGCCAGCGCTTGTCCGAGGACATCTCCGTGGTCACGTGGCCGGCATGACTAGACGCCAAAGGCGCACGGAACGCTGTTACCTTCCCACCGTAGTGGTCCCTATTTTTCTACTTGCATTTTTACATGCTTTCGAACTGCTAGGTTGGCAGAAGCTGGGACGAGTAACAGGTGCTCACTCTGTTATGCGGCACTCGGGATTCGACCCGCCAAACTGCCAACCTTCTGATTGACAAGCTCAGCATCCTAACCCACTGAGCTACCGCGTCCCTTAATCTCTTATTAAAAACTTCCAATGATGGAGCACCCACGATGTCTGAAGATTGGGACCCGATCCTCCAAGGAAGATCTGAACATGCAGAACAGGATGGGCCGTTACTTTTAGCCAACTAGAAACAATCAACCCTTAACGGATGAAATTGTGATTGTCCTTTCTGCATGTTCCCTGTCAGACTATTCAGGCCCCATCGGGACACTTCCCCATTCACAAATATATTCGATGGTGTGAAAATCCGTTCGGCAGGTAAGAACGTGACATTTTGGAAACAGCAGCCAACGGATGGTTTGTGGGGAATTTGATTCCCTTTCCTCTGCTGTGTCCATTTACCGTCTTTGGCCTTTGTGCCTTTTTAAAGCACACGGTGTCCTGCCTTCTGCTTGATTTGCAGCGACATACAATCAAGTGAGTTAGCTTTGTGGTATATAAATAAACTCTCCAACAGAAAACCTTCAGGTCTTCTTGACTTCTACTAGGAACATGTACATTTGCAATTCAGTTCCAAATGGCCCTAGAGTGGGTGGTTAAGCCAAAATGAAATTTAAGGATGAAAGCGCATTGATTTTCTAAACATCCCAGGTTCATCATATTGTCTAAAATGTGCAGCCAATTGAGCACTAGTTCCCAGGTCAGGCTGTGCTTCCCACTGTGTCACTTTAGGTGATTACTCTTTGGAAGTAAAAATCTCAGGGCACAATTTATACAATGCTATTAACTCATAGCAAGAGAGACGGAGGGAGGGAGGGAGGGAGGGAGGGAGGGAGGGAGGGAGGGAGGGAGAGAGAAAACTTGCTTGAAAAATTGGGTTCTTGTTAGACCACAGTTTAAGCATGAGCCAAATGTATGCTGCAGCAGGCAAGATGGAAGAAAAAAGCCTAGTTGCTTACTCACCTGCTTATCTATCATCTGTCTGTCTGTCTATCATCTACCTACCTGCAGTATCTATCTATCTATCTATCTATCTATCTATCTATCTATCTATCTATCTATCTATCTATCTATCTATCTATCTATCATCTCTGTCTGTTTGTCTGTCTGTCTGTCTGTCTATCTCTATCTCTATCTCTATATCATCTATATCTATCTATCTAGTTAGCTATCTATCTATCTATATCATCTATATCTGTCTATCTATCTATCTATCTATCTATCTATCTATCTATCTATCTATCTATCTAGACATTTTCCATCATTCAATCTATATCTTTATTTCTTTTCTATCTTTCTATCTATATCTGTCTATATATCTCTCTATCTTTCTATCTATCCCTATCTTTAAATCTATCTAGACATTCTCTCTTTCAATCATCTATCTATCTATCTATCTATCTATCTATCTATCTATCTATCTATCTATCTATCTATCTACCATCTGCCTGTCTCTTTGTATGTCGATCTATCCATCCACTTTCAATTTATTAGCTATATCTATCTATCTATCTATCTATCTATCTATCTATCTATCTATCATCTATCTGTCATCTATCTATCTATCTATCTATCTATCATCTATCATCTATCATCTATCATCTATCATCTATCATCTATCATCTATCTATCTATCTATCTATCTATCTATCTCTATCTCTATATCATCTATATCTATCTATCTATCTATCTATCTATCTATCTATCTATCTATCTATCTACAGTATCTATCTATCTATCTATCTATATCTATCCATCCATCTATCTATCTGTCTGTCTTCTAGACATCTATCTAGAAATCCTCTATCTATCTCAGTATCTAGATATGCTCCATCTTTCAATAAATTATCCACCTATCCATCCACCTTAGTCGGCAGAGATGATTTCCCCCCCCCTTTATTTGTACTATAGCTGAAGGAGAGTGTTGTTGAAGAAACCATATAGAGCAAGGGGTGTCAAGCTGGTGGCCCGTGGGCCGGAGGTGTCACGCGCAACCCATGCCCACCCTGGCTCTGCAAATGCAAAAAAAAAAAAAAAAGTCATGATACATCACGTGACACTATTGAGTTTGACACCCGTGACATCGAGAGCGAATTGCTCGTGAAATTCCGTGGGACTCGTCTTCTTTCGATATGCAGAGGGCTTTGATATCTTCTAAGAGAACCGGTTAGAAAAGGGTCCAATGAAAGAAAATTAGGATCCCTCATGCTGGTACTTGGGTGCTGCGTCTGATTTAGCTCTTAAAGGCGTAAGAAGCCAACTTAGAACATAATGGTCTGAGGCGGCAGTTGAAGGGATAACAGATTCAATATTCTACAGGGTGAGGAGGTGGGTGTATTCAGTGGTGGGATTCAGCCGGTTCGCACCACTTCGGCAGAACTGGTAGCTAATTTTTTGTTGCCCAGGCCCAGAACGGACTTCTGGAAGCGGCATCCAGACAGAGAACTGGTTGTTCTCCCATTTGAATCCCACCATTGGGTGTATTGAAGGGGACATTAAATAACCATCTGACAGGGATGAATTAACTTGGTCTTAATGGTTAAAATGCCCCCTTCAAACCTTGTTCATATTCTGCTTTTTAAACAAACCTGAAGAGATGAAATCTCCAAAGATCAGGCATTTTTTCCCCTCAGTGTGCTGGAGAGATCATTATTAGTTAAATATTTTCTAAGGGTATAAAAAAAAGAAGCTCCATTGTGGTTGGTGATTTAGAAAACAGCCCTGTTTAATAATTCTAGTTATCATGCTTTCCATTAAGTAGTAATGAAAATGCATAAATGGCTGCATCCTTTTACAGTTTGATGTAAATGAATGGGATTTTGAATGGGAAAGATGCACTACATTTCAGGCAAGTAAATAGTTGGGCTGTTGAGGTAGAGACTGAAATGAAATATTGTTTATTTGGTCAACAATCAGCAAAAAAAAGGTGTATGGAGATCCTCAATTATCCAGGTAATGGTCAACGTGAAGGCGCTTTTCAAAAGGCAACGGGACTTCCTTGTTTTTTTCCTTGAAAACATTTCGCTTCTCATCCGAGAGGCTTCTTGAAACGTTAAGATTACATCCAGTGACATCTTCAGAAAGGCATGGGCTGAATTTATTCGCCTGTTTTTAATCTTTAGATCAAATTAGGATTAGGAGCAGGAATAGGAGCTGTTGAAACAAATTGACAGCATTCCCAAGTTTTAAACTTTCCAAAGTGGCCATTTGGGGCCTGAATTTCAGGCATAGGGGTCCACAGAACTGAAGGCCACTCGTGACCTCAGCGAAGAGACCTAAGTCCGCCCACCCCCTTGAAGTTTGTTGACTCTTATCTGACACCAATTTGCCTTGACCATTAGCAGATCAGATTTTTGTACACAGGTAGCATGAAATAAACATATAGTAGAGTTGTGATGGTGCAGTGGTTAGAAGGCAGTACTGCAGGCTGACTCTGCCCGCTGCCAGGAGTTCGATCCTGACAAGGCTCAAGGTGGACTCAGCCTTCCATCCTTCCGAGGTAGGTAAAATGAGGGCCCAGGTTGCTGGGGGGCCAAGTATGCTGACTCTCTGTAAACTGCTTAGAAAAGGCTGTAAAGCGCTATGAAGTGGTATATGAATCTAAGTGCTATTGCGAAGTACTTTTATTAGCTGTTGGAGTTCAATTAATGCTAGCAAAACCCGAGTCTCGTTTGATAGCCTTAGCTGAACAAAAAGCAGGAATGCAGAGAACAGGAAGAATTATCTACCTTCCGCCGATATTATGAGGGCCATAAATATGGGGGGGGGAATCTAATTCTTCTCTTATGAGAAGACAACACAAAATGTTTGAAATAGGAAAGGTAGGGACCATTTTTGTTTCAAAACTCTTGATTATCTATTATGCCTTACCATTTCCCGGAATACAATATAACCACAATTGTAATTATGTTCATCCTTTTCTTTGTAACAGCCTAACAGATGCAACACACTAGAGGAAGTTGCAATGCCATCTGAGTAATCCTCAGAAAATGTAATGCAACTCCGGATAATTTATTATACCTATATAACAGATGGGATGTAAAAAATTGCAGCTTATTTACAATGCAAACGAGAGGGATCTGAAGCTGGTTGCTCCCCAATTCCTAAATCAATCTGTTCACTCCTATATGCTGTCATTCCTGGCTTGTTATGTAGTTTGCGATTTGTTTGTTTCTGTAGCTTAGATTAATTTTCTCATAGACAATAAATTATGTCAATAGGGGGGAAAAACCAAGTTAGGGCAGCCCGTAGCTGACTTGGCTGATTGCTCCAAAAGCCCAATAAGAAAAGATTTGTTTAATACTTGGATGAGAGTTCCTCAGGAGGGATTCTCAGCTAGATGGAAAATTTCATAAAAATGCACATAGTATAATGGGATGTGAGAATGACCTTGGAAGGGGAAGAAAAGAGATGCTGTCTAGGGAGTGATCAGATAAGAGGGTGAGGAGACCTCAGCTGCATAATGGGCAGAGAAAGAAACAGAGAGAATCCACCCAAATTTATCAGGCTCCCAAAAGAGATGGAGGGAGATTTGTGCTTTCAAACCTGCAACATTCTTAATGTTAATGTAAGGTGTTTTTTTCTGTCAGTCGTGTCCAATTCTGTTCTGTGCCAGCCTACTACGTCCTTGTTACTTCACAAGGCAAACCCTCTTGTAACAGTACACTGGATAAATAAACCCCTTTTGTTGAAGTTACAGACCTTGTCCACAAACAGAACAGAGCACAAGCCAAAACAGGAAATAACTCACCGGTAAAATAAACAGACCATCATCTCTTGACACAGAAGTTCTTTGCAAACGGTTGCCTTCAGCAACCAGCCCTGCCCACACAGTCTCTTTTTGTTACGCAGCCCTCAAGGTGTGGCTTCTCACTGCTTTCTCCTTCTCCCCTGGAGTCGCCCTATTGCCTCCCTCTGATTTACTTGTGTGACCTGTCTACATTTCCAAGTGTCTCTGAGGTCTTCCAGCTGTGCTTCCTCTGAGTCTGATTCCACCTACCAGCCCAGCTGGCTTTCAGCTTGACCATGAGTGGAGGGGCCACATTCTTCCTCCCTTTGTAAGTCTGGTAACTCATCAGAGCCTTCCTCCGACTCTGATGCCTCCCCAGGCCCCTCCTCCTCCTCCTCCTCTGATTCCCCGGACTCAGCTGCCAGGATCAGAGGGTGGCACAGAATCACAACAAATTCTAGGGCATGGTGTTCATCTCTGTTTCTTGGCCAAGGGAGCCAGCATTGTCTGCAGACAATTTCCGTGGTCATGTGGCCAACATGACTGTATGCCAAAGGTGCATGGAATGTTGTTAACTTCCCATAGAAGTGATATCTATTGATCTACTTGCATTTCCATGCTTTTGAACTGCTAGGTTGGCAGGAGCTGGGCAAGAAAGGAACTCACCCTGTTGCGTGGATTTCAGGTCTTGAACCTGGGCTCTCAAATCTCTAAGCTCAGCATCTTTATACATTGACCCATCGTGCCTTATAATAAAGTAGAATTAGCTCATCTGGCCATGTCTGGCCTAATTTGTAGCACTCTCTCACACAGAATACAACACACACACACACACACACACATGAATACACACAAACCAATCCAAATATCCATAAGAACATAATAAATAACTATTTTTGCATTGTCACCAAAAACGCTATATAGATTACCTATGAATTCATTGGGGGGGAAAACTGTTAAGCGCTGGGGAAATCGGGAAATCCAAGCAGATCAAATGAGTATAAAGATTTACTGCAAGCTTAAGCTCTCTACAAGAATCTGAGCTACTAACGGTCAAGGCAAATGAGCGGGAATTAAGAAAGCATTCATGCTGGGCTGGACTTAGATCTCATGTTGGTGTGAAGGGACTCATGACTTATGATGCATTTGACCCCTCCCTCGGGCTCAGCCTGGTCATCTCCTACAGAAACTCAGTTTAAGATATGATCTTAAAGAGAGAGAGAGAGACAGAAAGAAAGATCCTCATCAAATAAAAATTTAGAGCTGAGAGGAGAAAAAAATCTATCACCTAATTCAAAATCCCCAGCAATGACCAACCTATGGTGTATCATGTTTGTATGCTGCCGTGATCAAAAATGACTTTTGGTAGCTCAGAACAAACCAACATGTAAAACCAATCCCATAAAAACCAATAACAATAATAAAAACAGAGCAACGTTTAAAATAAAATAAAATAAAATATGAAAACCATTTAAATCAGGGAACGGTTTCTGAAATAGCTTTAGGGGCCTGTGGAAAACCAACAATATTATTCTATAAACATTAATGCTCACCGTTTATTCAGTCACTTATCAGGTTTTACTGACATTCTGAGGTTTTATTTAACATTTAACAAAAAAAAGAGAGGAAAATTTGCCAGAGGAAGATTTCAAGGGGAAAAAAAGGATTCTGGAAATGAAAGGGTGCGCATGTGTTTTTGCTGCAATTTATTTCTAAGCCAGCTAAACAAATCTGATTTTTCCATATCTTTATTGCACAACCGAGTACTCCCTTAACAGCCATGGAACCGCTCAGATGCAAAGAAGGAATTCATCTCTCTGACTCGCTAATGCAGTTGTGTTACTTTTGTTATGTTTTTCTTAACAACGACTAGGCCAGGTCAGTGTTCTGTCATTGCCCCATGAGATGATGGAGTCTCATCACATAAATGAAAAACCAAATCAAACCAGGTGCCAGGCGCAAAAGACCAGGTCCACTTGAGAAGGCCCAATTAACAACAACAACAACAACAACAGTAATAAAGTTTGAAAGGACCTTGGAGGTCATCTAGTCTAACCCCCTGCTCAGGCAGGAAACCCTATACCATTTCAGGCAAATGGCTGCCCAGTCTCTTCTTAAAAACTTCCAGTGTTGGAGCATTCACCACTTCTGGAGGCAGGTTGTTCCACTGGTTAGTTGTTCTAACTGTCAGGAAGTTTCTCCTTAGTTCTAGGTTGCTTCTCTCCTTGACTAGTTTCCATCTGTTGCTTCTTCTCCTGCCTTCAGGTGCTTTGGAGAATAGCTTGACTCCCTCTTCTTTGGGGCAGCCCCTGAGATTTTGGAACACTGCTGTCATGTCACCCCTCACCCTTCTCTTCATTAGACTAGATATACCCAATTCCAGCAACCGTTCCTTATATGTTTTAGCCCCCAGTCCCATGATCGTTTTTGTTGCTCTTCTCTGGACTCTTTCTAGAGTCTCAACAACTTTTTTGCATGTTTGGAACAATACGATATGTTTCAGAATACCACTTTAGCAAATGTAAATATTAACAAGAGTTGCCCTTTTAAGAGAGGTTGAGGGATTTAGAAATGGGAGAAAAGAAAGATAAAGTTTGCCAGCCACCTGAAGCAAAGGAAATCTTATATTTATTTTATTTATTTAATTAGTTTTCTATACCGCCCTATTCCCGAAGGACTCAGGGCGGTTTACAGGGCAGCATATAAAAGACAATATAAAAAGATAATATAAAATTAAAATGAATTAAATTAATTAAAGCCCAACAATTAAAACAATATTAAAAAGCTAAAACCCCTTCAGTCCAGGCCTGATAGATTGAAAAGCCAGGTTTTCAGGTCCCGGCGAAATGAATGCAGATAGATGAATATCCGAATAACAGAGTTGGAAGGACTTTAGAGGCCTTCTAGTCCAACCCCCTACTCAGGCAAGAGACCCTATACCATTTCAGACTCCAATTACAATCATCCATTTAGTGACCATTCAAATTTACAACAGCATTGGGGAAAAAGTGACTTATGGCCATTTTTCACACTTATGACCGTTGCTGCATCATATGATCAAAATTTGAATGCTTGGCAACTGGCACATCTTTATGACAGTTACAGTGTCCTGGGGTCACATGTTTCCCTTTTGTGACTTTCTGACAAGTAAACTCAATGGGGAAGCCAGATTGACTTAACAATCATGTTACTAACCGCAGTGGCAAAAAAAGCTCATAAAATAGGGCAAAACCGACTCAACAATTGTCTTGCTTAGCAATGGAAACTTTGGGCTGAATTGTCGTCGTAAGTCGAGGACTGTCTGTAATTTCAAACTATCATTTCCTCTTACACCTGTGCAAAAAACACAGAGACAAGGGTGTGCCTTATTTTGCTCCGTTCTTTTTGCATTTGTTTCTAACTGCACAAACACTAAGTCAGCCCAATCTTACGTATTTCTTATATCCCAATAAAATTGCAATGCAAAGTTGATTACGATTGTGTGGTGGACACTCCTTCTTCTGGGAGAGGTCCTAAAACTCAGGATACATCATCTGCACACTGCATAGGGAACACATACACACACCAAATCCCCTCCTCCGAGATACAAAAGACACGCACCGCACACACATATTCTTCTGCCACTAAAAACTTTGTTCCCTTCTTCCAATCTAATTATCTCTAGTTATCTCTTGATCAAGGGTATAATTTATGGAATAAACAAGCGTCCCCTTTTGAAGCTACAATGTGTTGGCAACGTCATTGCCCTCCTCCACCTTCCCTTCTTAGCGACAGATTGACTGTCACCTCAACAACACTTCACAAAGAAAATCAGAAAATTTTTACTCCCTTTTTTTTTTGGTAACCCCCACCAAGTGATTGAGAAATCTGAGAGCAGATGGCTTGCACGCCAACATATTAAAGTTACCATGCATTAGAAGATACGGTGGCCTTCAAAGGTTTTTCGGATCCCATTGGTCTGCAAATATCTGTCCATCTGTCCATCATTGCATTTTACAGAAGATGACACTTAGTCCCACTAAGCTTCTGCAATGTCCACAGAAATATGTGGAAATTGTACAGTCAGAATAACAGAACAGTAGAATTGGAAGGGACCGTGGAGGTCTTCTAGTCCATCCCCCTATTTTAAGCAGGAGATCCTATGCCATTTCAGACAGATGGTTATCCAGTTTCTTCTTGAAAGCCCAGTGGCGTAGCGTGGGGGGTGCAGGGGGGGCCAGCCGCACCAGGCGCAACATCTGGGGGGGCGTGCTCGCACTTGCAGCTCTCTGCCCCTGCCTGGCTCACTCACTCTCTCTCACTGCAGTGCTGGCTGTGCGAATCCGATCCGAGCTGCCGGGTCGCCGCCCACTGTGGAGGGGGGGTGCCAGTTTCTTTAACTAATCTAGTGGAAGAGACTCGAGTGCTAAAATCCATGGGTTAGGGGGCGCAAATTACTTGCCTTGCCCCGGGTGCTGACAACCCACGCTACGCCACTGTGAAAGCCTCCAGTGATGGAACGCACACAACTTCTGAAGGCGAGGTGTTCCTTTTTTATGGTCAATATCATTGTAACCAGACAAATACAAGACATTGTGCATTTGCCCCATGGATTATCATTCTTCTCCTAAGCTCAGAAACTAATGGCATTTTCAGAATTCCAGTGATCTAAAATTCACTTGTAAATTATAAGGTTCTTAGTCACTGAGTTCATGTTTAAGAAAGTATAAACATGGAGATAATGTCTGTTGAAGGTATCACTGCTAATGGGCCATAATAAGGCTCAAAGATGCTTTTTCAAGAGGCAACTTGACTTTCTTTGTTTTTTCTTGAAGAGGTTTTGCTTCTCATCCAAGAAGCTTCTTCAGTTCTGACTGACTTGGTGTACAGTAGAAATCAGTAACTCTCGGTCAGCCAGGACTCCATCACATATCAATAGCAATAGACTTATATACTGCTTTACAGTCCTCTCTAAGCAGTTTGCAAAGTCAGCATATTGCCCCCCAGCAATCTGGTTCATTTTAGCAACTGGATGGAAGGCTGAGTCAACCTTGAGCCAGTCAGGATTGAACTCCTGGCAGTGGGCAGATTTAGCCTGGAATACTGCCTTCTCACCACTGCGCCACAACGTATCCTATTGCTATGGGCTTTACATACACACACAGACACAGACACACAAACACACACACACACACATACATATATATACATACACACACATATATATACACACATAAACACACACACATATATACATAAATACATACATATGTACATGTATATGTATGTATGTATGTATGTGTGTATGTGTATATATATATACATATATATATATACATATACATATACATATACACATACATACATATGTATATGTGTGTATGTGTATGTATGTATGTATGTATGTACGTACGTACGTACGTACATATATATATATATATATATGTGTGTGTGTGTGTGTGTGTGTGTGTGTGTGTGTGTGTGTGAAGTATTTGTCAAGTCTTTTGAATACCTTGCTAGTTAAATCTTCTTTCCTGTTTCAGCCTTACCCAAGGCTATCCACAGGCTATAGTCACAACTTACGACAGTTCATTATTTGTGTAAATTATTCAAATTGCTAATAAGCATTATTAGCAATTTGAATAATTTACATATATATATATTGTGTCTGTGTCTGTGTGTGTGAGTGTGTGAAAGGAATGCATCTATCCTCAAATACATCCAGTTTCACTCTTATTCAGGGGTCTTAAAACGTGGCCCTTTTATGATTTGTGGACTTCAACTCCCAGAATTCCTCAGTCTTGCTGAGGAATTCTGCGAGTTGAAGTCCACAAGTCATGAAAGGGCCAAGTTTGAAGACCCCTGCTCTTATTCCTCTATATAACTGCCCATCGCACCAAAGGTGCACAACAATAGATGCAAAAGAGGTCCAAAATAATCATACACAAAGCATGCTAGAAGCAAATTGGACATTCACTTCCCATCAGACTCTCTTATAAGGGCATTTTTGCACGTAGACTGTGCCAGTTTGAACCCAGGCTTGGAATTCTGTGATCCTACAAATCAATTAATTTGGCAGATGAATCCATTTATTTTTTGGCTGACTTACTTATTTTAAAGGTTGGAATAGCAGCTCTGGATGCCTTAACAACCAGTGCAACAATGTGAAACTAACCTGGTTGCAACCAAAATTGCTAAACCTTCCTTCCTTCCTTCCTTCCTTCCTTCTTTAGCCTCCTGGCCCCTTATCAGTTTTATTGCTCTTCTCTGCACTTTTTCCTAAGATCTCAACATCTTTTTTGTATCATGTTCTATTTGTTTTCCCCAGGTTTTTTTTTGGCAGGAGATTTATTTTATTTTATTTTATTTTAATTCCATTTATATCCCGCCCTTCTCCGAAGACTCAGGGCGGCTTACAAGCTTAGCAGTAGCCTTCATTCTATGTATATGCCTGCTTATTAGGGCTTTCACACACACCCCAAGCAGCATTATTACAAAGTCAGCTTAATTGCCCCCAACAATCTGGGTCCTCATTTTACCTACCTCGGAAGGATGGAAGGCTGAGTCAACCTTGAGCCTGGTGGGACTCGAACCTGCACTAATTGCAGGCAGCTGGTGTTACTTAGGGAGGCATTAGCCCACTGCTCCACCAAGGAGATAAGAATATATGCAACCCGCCTAGCCATTTAGATGTCTTTTTTCCTTTCTTTCTCTGTAGAGAGTTGGGTAGTAATATTGGAAGGGTGGAAGAGTCTTTACACCAGGGGTGTCAAACTCACAAGGTCACATGGCTTGTCACGACATCTCGCGACTTTTTTTCCTTTACCAGAAATGGGGTGGGTGCGGTTTTGGCATGATGCATCCGGCCCATGGGTCAGCAGTTTGACACCCCTGCTGTACACTGACTTCTAGTTCCCATAACTTAACCTGCATTCCATTTGTTTGGAAATAATTGCCCATTTTTCATTTCAGCTGGCTGCCTGGTTGTAAAAAAAAAGGCACATATAATATACCCTTTTCACAGCACTTAATCAGAACTTTAACACGAGCCACAAATGCACTGCTTTGATTTGAAAAAAACAAGACACATTCAAACATCTAAAATTGAAAATTGTAGAGGAGACAGCTAATAATTGATTTCATTTCTTTTTTCTGCACAATACCCAGCCAGGTGATTTTGCTTTTGTTCCGTGACTTTCTATAACATGGAGAAAGTACTGAATGAATGATGCTTTGGGCAGACTCCAATTGAACAGAATGAGAATAGAATAGAATAGAATAGAATAGAATAGAATAGAATAGAGTAGAGTAGAGTAGAGTAGAGTAGAGTAGAGTAGAGTAGAGTAGAGTAGAATAGAATAGAATAGAATAGAATAGAATAGAATAGAATAGAATAGAATAGAATAGAATAGAATAGAATAGAATAGAATAGAATGACAGAGTTGGAAGGGACCTTTTAGGTCTCCTAGCCCCCATCCCTTGCTCAAGCAGAAGTCCTTATACCAGGAGCGTCAAACTCACAATGTCACGTGACGTGTCACAATTTTTTTCTCCCATTGTCGGCAATGGGGTGGGCATGGTTTGGGCATGATGCATCCAGCCTGGGGGCTGGCAGTTTGACACCTCTGCCTTATACCATTTTAGACAAATGTTGTCCAATCTCTTCTTAGAAACCTCCAGCATCAGAGCACCCACAACTTCTGGAGGCAGGTTGTTCCACTAGTTAATTGTTCTAACTGTCAGGAAATTTCTCCTTAGTTCTAGGTTGCTTCTCTCCTTGACTAGTCTCCATGCGTTGCTTCTTGTCCTGCCTTCAGCTGCTTTGGAGAATAGGATGATCTTTTCTTCTTTGTGGAGATAATGGAAGTCTGCTATCATATCAACCCTCGTCCCAGTTCCTGCAAACACTCTTCGTATGTTTTGGCCTCCAGTTCCCTAATCAGCACTAATTGGCTCATAGTGTTCTCCGAATGTTAACAGGATTCCAAGATCAAGAGAATTGGAGATGACCAGCAAAGAAGCTTCTAATCTCTTTGGGGAGGAACTGAAAAACTGAAATGCTGCTGAGTATAAAGTCACCTAAGGGACACGGTGGCTCAGTGGGTTAGGACGCTGAGCTTGTTGATCAGAAGGTCGGCAGTTTGGCGGGTCGAATCCCGAGTGCCACATAGCAGAGTGAGCGCCTGTTACTCGTCCCAGCTTCTGCCAACCTAGCAGTTCGAAAGCACGTAAAAATGCAAGTAGAAAAATAGGGACCACTCCAGTGGGAAGGTAACAGCGTTCCGTGTGCCTTTGGCGTCTAGTCATGCCGGCCACATGACCACGGAGACGTCCTCGGACAAGCACTGGCTCTTCGGCTTTGAAACGGAGATGAGCACCGGCCCCTAGAGTCGGAAACGACTAGCACACATGTGCGGGGGAACCTTTACCTTTACCTTTTATAAAGTCACCACTCTAAAACGTCCTAACTGCGCCAAGCCATCCAGGGTTTCAATATTAGAATGAAGCCACTCATCATAGCAAAGGAGATTAAAAATTAGGCTTGCCATATTGTTCAGCTGAAAAAAGAAACACTCAACGCAGGTTCTCCAGAGTTACTTGAGCAGGGCAGGATAGAATCAAAGGTTAGGAAGAAAGCTGAAAGGGACAGGTTCTCAACTAGACTGGACTGACTTCATTTATTTATTTATTTATTTATTATTAAATTTATAAGTCCCCCATCTCACTGTTGAGCAACTTTAGAGTGAGGATCTCAGCAAGACTTGGACCAGGATTCAGAAAGCGAGGCACCCCTTACAATCCTGCTGCAGAGACAGTCCTTAGGAATCTTCCTAAGTGTTCCCAGTTTGAGGATGCCTCTTTCCCATAAAGATCAGACTGAGACACGCCTGTATTTTTTGCAGTTGTCCAGATGTTTAGGATTTCAGTGAGTCTGTAGCTCTTTAATTGATATTCTATTGCAGGGGTCTTCAAACCTGACCCTTTTCTGACTTGTGGACTTCAACTCCCAGAATTCCTCAGCCAGGCACGCGTGCCTGGCTGAGGAATTCTGGGAGTTGAAGTCCACAAGTCAGAAAAGGCCCCAGTTTGAAGACCCCTGTTCTATTGTGCGACAGCGTAGTGGTTAGAATGCGTTACTGCAGGCTAGCACCGCCCACAAGCAGGAGTTTGATCCTGAATGGTTCAAGCTTGACTCTGCCTGCCATTCTTCCGAATGCTGTGGGCAATATGCTGGTGTTGTAAAGTGCTTAGAGAATGCTATAAAGCAGGGGTCCCCAACCCTTGGGTTGTGGCCTGCTACCGGGCCGTGAGCTGTTCGGAACCTGGCCGCGGAAGTGGCGGGTCAGTGTGTGCCCACACACATCCTCACTTGCGTGAGCGACACTCCCACATGCCTGCCGCTTGCACAAATGCAGCTGTGCGTGTGCTTGCCCGACAATCACATGGAACCATCTCCTGTCCCGCCCCCCCCGCACTGGTCTGCAAAGCCAGAAAGATTGGGGAACTCTTCTATAAATAATAATAATAATAATAATAATAATAATAATAATAATAATAATAATAATAATAATAATAATAATAATAATAATAATTTTATTTATATACCGCCCTTCTCCCGAAGGACTCAGGGCGGTGAAGAGGGCAAATGTATAAAATACAAAAATACAAAAGTTAAAAGGAATTAAACATAATGCCCAAGGTAAAAACAATAAATACAAATATTAAGAACAATAAAAAAACCAACCCATCCCCCATCAGGCCAAGCCGGCTTGTTCAAATAAATGCGTTTTCAGATCGCGTCGGAAGGAGCGACAAAAGATTTCTTCTTTCTGTAATCTCATATCATATCTACAATTCCTTAAAGCACTATGGGTCAATATATCAGTCTAAGGACTGTTGCTATGGCTATTCTAGAACTCATAACAAGCAGAAGTGAAGAAGGACTCGTCAAATTCTTCTGCCAAGACGTGGTTGATTTAGGCCCGTGGTGGCGAACCTATGGCATGGGTGCCACAGGTGGCACACAGAGCCCTCTCTGTAGGCACCCATGCCATCGGCCCAGTCCTAGGCCTTCAGTTGGGCTTTATAAAACCTTTTCGCTTTAGGCCTCCACCGCTGTGTGCAAAAAAAAAAAAGGTTCAATCAATCAATTTCAACTTCTCGCAGGAAAAAAAAAGATCTCGCAAAGTTGGAATTCATTGATTGAACTTTTTAGTCCCACCCAGTCTGCCATTACCACCGCAGCCACACCCACCCAACGGGCCACGCCCACCCAGCACCCGACGATACATAAGTGGGTTTGGGGTTGCAGTTTGGGCACTCGGTCTCTAAAAGGTTCGCCATCACTGATTTAGGCAGATTCCGAAAGATGGACCACCTACGTTGAAACCAGTCCAAATTTATGCCGTGAGCTGTCCAAGGTGCTGTTAGCACTATACAGTAGTGGCCAAAATTGTGGAAACCTTTTGGGAAAAGTGTATTTTTGAGGTTTGATGACTGATAACACCACTTTTTTTTATTTTGGAGTAGTACCATAAAATTATATATTGATGGAAAGATCATTTAATCAAGAATGTAACGCAACAAAGTTTGTTCAATTATCTGTACTGTATTCTATGAAAAGGTATAGGCAAATAACCAGAAAAAGGAAACACAACTTGCTTAGGTTGATCTCAGGTAGCTTTCCTTCATCTGATTGTAGCCAATGAGCATGAGTGTTTAGAGAGCCAATCAGGTGTCATCTTGTTTTGGCAATGAGCCAATCAGATTACAGTAGGATTCAGTTATTGATGTCGTGTATTGAAGCTGAGAAGAGGACATTTGTCAATGTGTTATGTGATCACTATCAAGTTGGTTGGGTTGTTTTGGGTTCTTTCATTGAGTGAGTTTGTAAAACGTAATAAAATTAAAGTCATGGCGCAAAGAGTTGACTGGTTGCTCAGAAAGCGGTGTAAAATACTATTATTAAGTGAACAAGGCTACAGTTATAAAGAAAGAAGAAAAAATTGTGGAAATGTAACCAAAGGTGGCATTTCTACTGTACACTTTTCCCCAAAAGGTTTTCCACAATTTTGGTCACTACTGTAATTTGCCAGAAGAGTAGATGTGCTTTCTCACTTTAGCAGAGCGTAGTCCTCTACTTTCAATCCTCCATTTAGTGACTGCTAAAACTTATAATGGCACTGGGGAAAGTCACTTATGACCAGTCCTCGCACTTACAACCACCGCAGCATGCCAACAGTCCGATGAGCAATTTTAGTTGCTTGGCAATCTGCTTGTATGGTTGCAGCATCCCAGGGTCATGTCATTGCAATTTGCAAGCGAAGTCAACGGGGGAAGTCGCATCCTCTTAACAACCACAGAGGTTTGCTTAACAACGGTGGCCTCAAAAGTCGTAAAACTGGGCAGAATTTAACACTTAACAACCACTTTGCTTAGCAATGGAAATTCTGGTCCCCGTTTTGATTGAAAATTGAGGCATGCCTGTATAAGAATCTTTTTTTTTCTTTCTACCTTGAGATGGTCAATAATGACAATAAATTCTCCTCCACAGAATACAATTTTGCCAGACTGCCTAAATTTTAACTTTAAGGAGAACCGTCCCGGTACACAGAAAGGACAGGAGAAGGAAAACACCAACCCTATAATTACAAATCCCCAACTCTCATTTTAGCAAATGCAATGTTTATTAGGCTGTCAACTGATTAGATCTCTTTCCCCAGAGGGACTGGAGATGATGGTGCTTTAATCAGACCGGGAATGAATGAGAGATCATTACGAAATGCAGCATTTGAATTGCAGATGAATGGAAGAATCGGAAAGATTTTCCTTGAAATAGGAGAGTGACAGTGCACTCATTCCCATTGCCCACACATTTTCAGCCATCAGACAAACCAGGGACATGACAATAGCAATCCAGAGAGAGAGATTGATCTTCTCATTTGATCAAAAGGGTCCGTTCCTTTCAACAGTCTTCAAAGCCTCTTCGAAGACGTTTTCAATTTTCTGCCTCCTGAATGATTGGTTGAAGCCCCAGGGGTTTGCAACCTTGTCAACATTAAGACTTGTGGACTTCAGCTCCCAGAATTCCTCAACCAGCATCGCCCAGAATCTGCATCGCTGGCTGAGGAATTCTGGGAGCTGAAGTCTACAAGTCTTAAAAGTTGACAAGGCTGGAGAACTCTGCTTGAAGCTGAACCTTGTACCGAATAAATCCCACCCTTTTGACTGCAAAAACCCCACATCACCGTCTTCAAAGCACTGCTGTAGAGGCCATGTTAGACAGGCACTTTCTCTTGCCGTGATTTTCGTTTCTTCCTAAGTTTGTCTTATCAACTCTTGGTATCACAACTATTGCCCGGATAAAAAAGTTTGCCAGTTAAGTGCGCCATCTAGTGTTCCATGAAAGTATGGCAGGGATGAAGGCTTTGGAAGAAAACAGATGGCAACAGGCTAAGCCCTATCGTTTTTTGCTTTTAAAAATCAATGCAGATTGCAAATGGTACAGCTTGGGCCTCTGTGTAGCCCACCAACAACTCTTCTGCAACTCTCAGAGTAAGTCAGGTCACTCATTTGAGTTCCAGTATCTATTTTGTGCCCTGGAGAGGCTCCAAAATAGTTGGGACCAATAATTGAGAGATGTTTTCATACTTCGGCTTGTTTTAAGGAGTAAAATGGGCTACATTTTATTTACTCCAGACTTGCAGAGGATGCCTTTTACTCAAAAGGAATCTGGTCACAGCCTTTGAGCTTCCAGAAATCGTGATATACAAGTAGTTCTTGACTTATGACCTCAACTGAGCCCAAACTTTCTGTTACTAACCGAGACAGTTGTGAAGTGAGTTTTGCCTCATTTTACAACCTTTTTTTTGGGCCACTGTTGTTAGAAGAATCCCTGAAGTTCTTAAGTTAGTGACAGGGTTGATAAGCGAATCCGGCTTCCCCATTGACTTTGCTAAGCAGAAGGTCGCAAAAGGGGGATCACGCGATCCCGGGACACTGCAACCGTCATAAATATGAACCAGTTGACAAGCATTCAAATATTGAACACATGATCGTGGGGATGGTACAACAGTCATAAGTGTGAGAAACGATTGTAGGTCACTTCTTTCAGTGCCACTGCAACTTCAAACAGTCACTAAATGATTGTAAGTCGAGAACTACCTGTAAATGGGAGAAGCAAAGGTGTCTTTAATTATCAGGCACTGTATGGGTAGTGCTCGACTTACAATCATTTATTTAACAACCATTCAAAGTTACAATGGCACTAAAAAGTGACTTACAATCAATCTTCACACTTATAACTGTTGCAGCATCCTGCAGCCACATGTCCAGAATTCAAGCCCTTGACATCCAACGTGAACTTACAATGGGTTGCCATATCCTGAGGTCATGTGATTGCCCATTTGCGACCTTCCCAAACAGCTTCGCTGTCAGAGCGTGCACAATCTTATTGCGCAAGATAATCCAAGAGTAAACACAGTAAACAGTGGCCTATATTAAATGGTGGTTTATCTTACACTATCTACACTATCATAACTAGTAACAACATACATACAACATACATACATGTGCTAATACAGCTGGATCCAACAGACCACAATTACAGCAGGAAATGGAAGAGAGAGAACACATCAGCAGAGCCTTGCCTTTATACAAAGGCTCTTAAAGAGACACAGACCCTGCTGAGTCATTCTCATCATTACATTACATCTTACATCATACATTACATAAGCTGGTTAGCTGTTAAACAATACCTTGACATTCCGGTAAGCAATGGGGGAGGCCGGATTCACTTAATGTCCAGGTGATTTACTTAACAACCTGTAGTGATTTGCTTAACAATGTGGCCAAAAAGAAAGTTATAAAATCAGTCATGACTCAATGACTACCTTGCTTAGCAATGAAAAGGTGTGGGAGGTGCTGGTTGCTGAAGGCAACCGTTTGAAGATCTTCTGCTAGAGTCCTGGTCTGTTATTCCTGTTTAACTCTTGTTTGAACTTTTGGTTTAACTCTTGTTTGAACGTTTGATTTCTTTGTAAATAAATTTGGTTGGGTTTTTCCAGCCTGTTGACTATAAAAAGGGGTTGTCCCTGACATTCAAACAGGGCCGGTCGTAGGCTGGAACAGAACAATAAGACAGTCTGGTTGTTAGTGACATCCTCACTTCCATCAGAAACCGTTGTAGGTAACACTGAGCCCTTCCTATCTGCCAGGCCTCAAGAACTAAGAGATACTTAACAGTAGCTGTCTTTATTGTTCTTTGCCTACAGACAGAATCTTGCCAGACTAAAGCAGCTACTTGCATAACTACATCAATACTCTTGGAAAAGCTAGGGAAAAGCTAGGTTCTGTTTGAACCCTCTTTCTGCCAACCAAACTTTCCAAACGCCATTGTGTCCTCTGGAAAGCAGCCCCTCCCTCCTGGGAATCCAGTCCACATTCCACCACAATATCCAAGATATGGTAGACCATTAAGACCTTGGTAGACAGGTAAGACCTGGTAGACCTCCGGCTAAAGTTTACATCTGATGCTCTAACAAAGGAGTATAAGTAATCAGACAGGAATCACTGGATAAAGTGTTTTTGGCTAGTTGCTGATTGTCACCAGCAGCACCTGTGCTAAGCTCGGTTCCAATGGCAGAGATTCACTATTCCTACTTCTGCAATGTACTATTTTTTTCCAAGTGCTAGAATCCAATGATACCACTGCAATCTATCACGATGTCGTCCAAGGCATTGCAGAGAGAAAGCACCCTACTTTGTAGACTCATAACATGTACCATTTTGTTAGTGGTAGGATTCAGCCGGTTCGCACCACTTCGGCAGAACCAGTAGCTATTTCTTTGTCGCCCTGGCCCAGAACGGACTTCCGGAAGTAGCATCCACACAGACAACCACCGGTGGCTCACCTATTTGAATCCCACCACTGCATTTTGTATGAAGCTGAAGCTCAAATGCTTTGGCCACCAAATAAGAAGAGAGGACTCACTGGAAAAGATGTTTCGGAAAGATGGAAGGCAAAAGGAGAAGAGGATGACAGAGGTGAAGTATTGCCATTGACACAACAAACATGAATTTGGGCAAATTCTGGGAGACAGTGGAGGACGGGCTGGTGACGGCTGGCATACTATGATCCATGGGATCACCAAGAGTTGGACATGTCATAGTGACTGAACAACAACCAAACATTTTGTATGAACTTTAATGTTTCAACCCTTGCCAGATGTCCTAGAAGACCATCTACTCTCCAAACCTGTTGGGGCTGCAACTCCCAGAATCTCCCACCAGCTTGGAGGTTGCAATCCAAACCTACCTGGAGGACAGGAGATCAAGTACACAAATATGCATAGGAAGGAAACAGGCATTTGTACCCATAGCTTAATCTTTAAGTTACAGAAAAAGATTGCATCAAATGTCTTGTCATCATCATCATCACCACCAACACCAACACCCTAGTGTTTTTCACACAGCTGAAGGATCCACTTATGTCAAAACTCTGGTCATTTCCAAACTAAGGACTGTCAATAGGATCCAATGATGTAGCACACAAGAGATCTGATAGAGGTAAACTATCCATCATAAAGAGAAACAGGATGAAACTTAGAAACCCCACAGCAAGGTTCTCCAGCAGGATACCTCTGCTCGAGGTAGGACTGGATCTCTTAGAGACTTTTCCCAATGTCCATCACTCTTAACCTGAAAAATAGGGAGGACCTGCTAAGAATCCATGTCTACCGCAAAATAAGGTGTGAAGAGACTTAAGGATGAGTACTCTCTGTAGTGGCCCCCTGCTTTCAACACGAAGAGTGCACGAACTCCATCCTTATTTACTTCCAGAAGCTGGTGAAAATGTGGTTTGGGGGGACCGACATAATGCGATGCCATTTCTTAATGTTTAGTTTTGCATTTGAATCCTCCTATAATTTTGATCTGTATCTTGTTCTTCATGCTCCGTTTTTATACAAAGACACAAAGAGTCTGGCTGCTTTCAGCTGGTTAGACAAAATATTAAAAGATTGCCGTGAACATAGCTTAGGAACTGGAAAGCTTATCCTCTTCTTGACAATATCTCCTCAGCTAATTACGTCCTTTCTCTGCAAAACAACGCTTCTGTAGAGAATAGGAACAAAACCTGTTGCAGAGACAAGATTTGTCAAAGCTTAACCACACTTAGAACGGTTACAATTTGTACAGGCAGTCCTCGACTTACGACCAAAAATTGAGGTCCAAATTTCTGTTGCTAAGTGAGTTGTTAAGTGAATTTTGCCTCCCTTTTACTGACTTTCCTCGCCAGAGATGTTAAATGAATCACGGCAATTGTTAAGTTAGTAACAGGGTTGTTAAGTGAATATGGCTTCCCCATTGGCTTTCCAGGTCGCAAAAGGGGATCACATGACCCCGGGAAGCACTGCAACTGCCATAAGTACATGCCAGTTGCCAAATGTCTGAATTTTGAACACATGGGGATATTTCAATGGTCATAAGTGTGAAAAAAAAATGGTTCTAAGTCATTTTTTCCCCAGCACCATTATAATTTCAAATGGTCACTGAACGGATGGCTGTAAGTTGAGGACTACCTGTGACATCATTCTCATCAGATAAGACATGCCTCTATTCTTGGTGTTTTAATTTATGTCAGAGATTACGGTCACGAAGGAGCTTTACTGACCTTCAGAGGTGAGATGTGCGACTGTAGGACATATCCATGGACATTTTCTATCTGCGACAAGTTCTTTTCAGAAATGTGGACTAATTCTGGACCTCTCATTTCATGGGTTAAACGAGGTAAAGTATGGTCATGTGGAGCATCCTCATCTTGGTAATGATACTTCTGGAAGATAAAAGGAGGGTAAAAAAATATGAAGGAACTGGGAGAAGTAAAAATTGCATTTTGATCGTTACAAGGTAGCAGTAAAGTCCTGCCTCAGCTCACTCCCCAGGAAAGCATGACTCCTGAAACGAGCTTTATTTCAAAAGGACTCTTTTCCTGAAAGAAAGTGATTGCAGAGAGGTCAGGCAGAATCTGAAGTTCCTGCGCGTGAAGTGAGAACTCTGAGCTGAAAAGGTGATAACAAGTTGTTCTCCGGTGCCGCGACTTTGGTAACGGGCGTGAGCTGGCCGGAAAGGAGTCAAGCCAAATGGCCTTTAAGGCTTTATTCCTCCCTCCCCAGTTCCCATGCGGATACATCAAAGCAAAAGCAGAAACAACCTCTTCAATCCCCAAGTAGCACTTCCCTCCCCCCTCAGAATGGCAGCGTCCCAGTAGGGACCTGAGAGTAGCTTCCAAAATGTCTTTTTAAGTTGTTCAAAAATAAATAAATTAGGAATCCCAACAATGACGAATAAAACTGCTACCAACGCAGAAGCACTTTACTGAGTAACATTGTTCTTTTAGCAATAGCACTTGGACCAGGGGTTCCCAACTAGGGGTGCAAGGCAATATTCCAGGGAGTGTGAAAACTTGGGTTTTCCAAAGTATAGTGTATATGCATAATTTGTTGCCGTTATTTCCAACTTTTGTAAGGGGTGCAAGAATGTATCAGAAACGTTTTAGGGGTGTGGGGTATAGAAAAGGTTGGGAGCTGCTGACTTAGACTTATATACCGCTCCACAGTGCTTTACAGCCCTCTCTAAGCAGTTTACAGAGTCAGCCTATTGCCCCCCAGTAATCTGGGTCCTCATTTTACTGACCTCGGAAGGATGGAAGGCTGAGTCAACCTTGAGCCAGTCAGGATCAAACTCATGGCTGTGGGCAGAGTTTGCCTGCAAAGTTGCATTCTAACCATTGCACAGCTCCCTCCCTCCTTCCTTCCTTCCTTCCTTCCTTCCTTCCTTCCTTCCTTCCTTCCTTTCCTTATAGCACTTAAACTTATATACCGCTTCACAGCGCTTTACAGCCCCCTCTAAGAGGTTTATTTGCCCCCAACAATCTGGGTCCTCTTTTTTACCAACCTCAGAAGGATGGAAGGCTGAGTCAATTTTGAGCCAGTCAGGATCGAACTCATGGCAGTGAACAGAATCAGCCTACAATATTACCCACCGTGCTACCACGGCTCCTATTTATACCAAGAGCAATAGCACTTATTGCCCCCAACAGTCTGGATCCTCCCAGACTGAGTCAACCTTGAGCCAGTCAGGAACGAACTGCTAGCTCTGGGCAGAGTTAGCCTGCAATACTGCATTCTAGTCACTGTGCCACCACGGCTCCTTTAACAATTGTTCTGGATGGTATGGTCAGTTATTGCTGTCACCAACAGGACCCATGAGCAAAGGACAACTCTAAATGCAGCATCCAGGTCAAATAACCACCAGCATCTTTTCTTTTAGCTTGTCAGTTCAGAAGGTAGGCAAAGCAACCTTTCCCCATAATTATCTGCAGTTGCCCTTCTATGTACACCCCTATGCACGCACACACGTTAGTGCTCACAGCTTCACAAAAGAACAGGTGGAGAATCAATGATAATTACAAATCAATGCCTACTACTAACAGGGCATTGTGCACTGCCAACAAAAACAGATATTTTAAAACCCTCTATAATTAACTCTAATAGTGCAGCACAGATTGTTCTACTGTATGCAATTCACGGAAATGTAACCATTCTTGAAACACCACTTCTTCACCAGGAGCAAAGCAAAACAAGAAGCCAAACCCAACTCTAATTGTGCAAAATCGTTAAACAGAAGCTGCCATGTTGCAACCCGGCTTCCCCGCTTTGGAACTGATTATTATTATTATTATTATTATTATTATTATTATTATTATTATTATTATTATTACTCTCGTATGCATCTGCATTTATAAAAGGGTAGAAAAAAAGGAGGATAATGCTTATCTGAATGTGTCTCGGTTTTAAACATTAGCTTTTTTTTTAAGAAAAAGAAAATACCCATAGTGTCTCCTGCCACAAATTTTGTAGCGCCAAACACAATATTCGCCTCTGACAGTGAGGAAGAATGAATAAGGAGGAAATATAAGGAAAAACATAGCATTGAAATATGGAGGAAATGTATTTAGAATTCATTGGGAAAGTAGAAATGTTTATTTTATTTATGTATTTACGTATTTATTTAACTTACATGCTGCAACGCACCAAAGGCAACTTGAGGCAATTTACAATCATTCAGTAAAAATACCATGTAAAATATTAAAAGGATAAAAACCTTAACTTTAAAATTAAATTAATTAAACTAAATTTAAATTTAAAAGACCCGTTTGTAACTGTCGGTTTTTCCAGTTTCCGCTGGAACTGGAGATTACGAGATGATAGCATTTATACATTCAGTGACCATCCTATGCAAAATTTCTTTTTGAGTGCTTCAAGTCACCCGTGAAACTCAAATTGAATTACAAACAATGCCTATTAATGATGATAGATAGAGATGGATGGATGGATGGATGGATGGATGGATGGATGGATGGATGGATGGATGGATGGATAGATAGATAGATAGATGGATAGATATAGATAACAATAGATAGATATAGATTATGATAGACAGATAGATAGATAGATAGATAGATAGATAGATAGATAGATAGATAACAATAGATAGATATAGATTATGATAGACAGATAGATAGATAGATAGATAGATAGATAGATAAAAATAGATAGATAGAGATTATGATAGACAGACAGACAGACAGATAGATAGATAGATAGACAGATAACAATAGATAGATATAGATTATGATAGATAGATAGATAGATAGATAGATAGATAGATAGATAGATAGATAGATAGATAGACAGACAGAGGAGATAGAAGGGTGATACATAGGATGAGAGAAAGAGAGAGAGAGAGATGGTAGAGATTGTGTGTGTGTGTGTGTGTGTGTGTGTGTGTGTGTGAGAGAGAGAGAGAGAGAGAGAGAGAGAGAGAGAGAGAGAGAGAGAGAGAGAGAGAGAGAGAGAGAGAGACAGCAGTTAAAGATGCTCAGTTTGGAGAGCTCACAGCCTGTGTTCGAAACCCCAGCTCCATGCAACAAGGTGAGCACCCATCCTTGTCCTAGCTCCTGCCCACCTAGCAGTTTGAAAGCATGCAAATGCAAGTAGATAAATAGGTACCACTATGGTGGAAAGATAACAGCATTCCATGCACCTTTGTCATATAGCCGTGCTGGCCATATGACCATGGAAATTCTCTTTGGACAATGCTGGCTCCCTTGGCCAAGAAACACAAATGAGCACCATGCCCTAGAACTGGACATGTGTATATGTATGTCCGAAGAGAATTTCCTTGGTCATGTGGCCAGCATAGCTATATGATAAAAGTGTGCACACACACACACACACACACACACACACACACACACACGAGAGAGAGAGAGAGAGAGAGAGAGAGAGAGTAGAGAAATGATAGAAAGATCTATATCTATCAGAAAACAAATATCTATATCTATGTATCTATAGATCTATATCTCAGTATATCTTAAATATGGATATATTCTGAGCAACCATATTTAACCAGTTAAAAATAATTTTGAGAACAGGACTCTTTTATCTCCTTATTCCCTGGATGCTCTACAAGACACAGCCAACCAACGATCGGAAATAAGATTTGCCCAACCCTGCATTTAAAACTTTACTCACATTATAGATTTCTATCGCAACACCATTCTGCTTTGTGGCATCTTTTGCTTTGTCTTGGTGCCATTCCTAGTATAGAACACAAGATGGCAGAAGAACCATTTGTGTGGTTTAAAAGTGATTATTACTTCGGCTGATTTTAAGAAAGAAGGAAGGATAAAGCCACCACAAGATGAAGGGAAATAAAAATGTTTGCACTTTTAAAAATCCTAAACAGATATACACAAGACAATGGCAGAGAGATACAGAAGGGGAAAAAAAAGAAATAGTTCCATTATTGAAAGGATGGATGCCTTTTTCTTGTTGGAAACCAGCTTGGAATGTCACAAATTGTGATCACATGACCTTGGGATGCTACTACTACTACTTCCGTGTCAGAAGAACTGAAGTGCACTGAAGGGTTTCCGTGGTGAAAGGATCCACCGGTGACATCACTGTTGCCCAGGGAGCACCCAATTGGGGGCTGCTTTCACATCCTGTGAAGTTGCCTACCGAAGTGGTACCCATTTATCTACTTGCGGTGTCCCTCTCTCGAACTGCTGGGTCAGCTGGAGCGTGACAGGAGCTCAACCCATCCCACCGCAGCAACCGGGTTTCCAACACGAGCCTGCAGAGCTTCAGCTCCGCATCCTAACCTTGTGAGCCACCACGCTCCCGCCCTGCAATCATTGCAAGTACTTGCTGGTTGCCAAGGGCTTGAACTTTTGATCATGTGACTGTGAGGATTCTGCAATGGCCGTAACTGCAAGGACCTGTCGTAAACCACTCTTTCAGTGCCACTGTAACTTCAAACAGTCACTAAATCAAAGGGGGGGTCAACTTATTTTCCAAAGCACCCGAGGGCAGGAGAAGAAGCAACGGATGGAAACTAATCAAGGAGAGAAGCAACCTGGAATTGAGGAGAAACTTCTTAACAGTGAGGACAATTAACCAGCGGAACAGCTTGCCACCAGAAATCGTGGGTGCTCTATTACCAGAGATTTTTAAGAAGAGTCTGGACAGCAACTTGTTTTAAATAGTATAGGGTCTCCTGCTTGAGCAGGGGGTTGGACTAGAAGACCTCCGAGGTCCCTTCCAGCCCTATTCTGATTCAATTATAAATGAAGGAGTCAAGGAGTACCTGTATGGAGGCAGACATAATGTTTCCTATGCGGTGGTAAACTGTAAAATCAGAAGACAGCCTGGTGTAAAAATGCATCTGGGAATCACTGCCAAAAATATCTCCCTGAATGAGGCAGATGGATCCATTAACCCTCTGACACGATTAGATCATGATGCCTGTTTTAGGCATTGAAAGGATGAGTAATTTTTATTTTATTTATTTATTTATTTATTTATTTATTTATTTATTTATTTATTTATTTATTTATTTATTTTAATTCCATTTATATCGTGCCCTTCTCCAAAGACTCAGGGCGGCTTACAATTTAAGCACAAACCAATGTGCTTAGCAGTAGCCTTCATTCTATGTATATGCCTGCTTATTGGGGCTTCTCCCCCCCAAGCGGCATTATTACAAAGTCAGCTTAATTGCCCCCAACAATCTGGGTCCTCATTTTACCTACCTCGGAAGGATGGAAGGCTGAGTCAACCTTGAGCCTGGTGGGATGCGAACCTGCACTAATTGCAGGCAGCTGGTGTTACTTAAGGAGGCATTAGCCCACTGCTCCACCAAGGCTCTTAATAAACTTATCCCACTAGATCCAGCCTTCGAGTAACCTCCTGGAAGTCAATGGGATGTCAGTTTTTCATCATTATCACCTTACTTGCCTTATTTAGCAGAATGACAGAGTTGGAAGGGACCTTGGAGGTCTTCTGGTCCAACCCCCTGCTCAGGCAGGAGACCCTATACCGTTTCAGACAAATGGCTGTCCAGTCTCTTCTTTTAAAACCTCCAGTGATGGAGCACACCCACAACTTTTGATGGCAAGCCGTTCCACTGATTAACTGCCGGGAAATTTCTCCTTAGTTCTAGGTTAGTTCGCTCCTTAATTACAATAATAATAATAATAATAATAATAATAATAATAATAATAATAATAATAATAATAATAATAATAAGAAGAAGAAGAAGAAGAAGAAGAAGAAGAAGAAGAAGAAGAAGAAGAAGAAGAAGAAGAAGAAGAGGAAGAGGAAGAGGAAGAGGAAGAAGAAGAAGAAGAAGAAGAAGAAGAAGAAGAAGAAGAAGAAGAAGAAGAAGAAGAAGAAGAAGAAGAAGAAGAAGAAGAAGAAGAAGAAGTTGGAAGGGACCTTGGAGGTCATCTAGTCCAACCCCCTGCTGAGGCAGGAAACCCTATACCATTTCAGATAAATGGCTGTCCAGTCTCTTCTTAAAAACTTCCAGTGTTGGAGCATTTTGGAGGCAGGTTATTCCACTGGTTAATTGTTCTAACTGTCAGGAAGTTTCTCTTTAGTTCTAGATTGCTTATCTCCTTGATTATTTTCCATCCATTGCTTCTTGTCCTGCCTTTGGGCGCTTTGAAGAATAGCTTGACTCCCTCTTCTTTGGGGCAGCCCCTGAGATATTGGAACACGGCTATCATGTCACCCCTCACCCTTCTGTTAGTTAAACTACACATACCCAATTCCAGCAACCGTTCCCTATATGTTTTAGCCTCCAGTCCCCCAATCATCTTTGTTGCCCTTCTCTGTACCCTTTCTAGAGTCTCAACATCTTTTTTACATCATGGTGACCAAAACTGGATACAGTATTCTAAATGTGGCCTTACCAAGGCATTGTAAAGTGGTAATAATACTTCACGTGATCTTGATTCTATCCCTCTGTTAAGGCAGCCTAACACTGTGTTGATTCCCTTTTCTTTGTGAGAAGCACTTATTTCAATAGCTGTGGCTGAAGGATCATGTTTGGATCCAATACATGCTGCATCAGTCATAAATATACATGTATGGTTGCCAAGTGCCCTAATTTTGATCATGTGACCATGGGAATGCTGCAGCGACTGTAAGTGTGAGGACTGCTTGTAAGTCAAAAACAGCTAATGACCCTCTTTTACCGGTCTACTATAGAGAGCGTCATCTCGTACGGTATTGTGGTTTGGTATGCTGGTCTGACAGCCGCGGATAGGAAAGCGGTGAGCACAGCACAAGACATTGTGGGCTGTCCCCTGACACCACTGGATGACATTGCCAGGGCTCACTGCCTTGTAAGAGTGAGGAAAATTCTCAGGGACGACTCACAACCTGGTCGGTATCTCTTTACTCTGCTACCATTGGGTAGGAGATATAGAAGTACATCCAGCCGTACCAACAGGCTGAAGAACAGCTTTTATCCATGGGCTGTCAGGCTCTTGAACGGGAAATAATTTTATAAAATTTATGTATGATTGACTTGTGAGGCCGGTGCGTTGTGCAATTAGCTCACATGGTGTAATAAGATGGAGGGTTTGATGTCACTGTGAGTTGGGGGTGGGGGCATGAAGGGAGGCTCAGCCAATCTCAATGTATACATGGTTGTACTTGTGACAATAAAGGTTCATTCATTCATTCACTGCCGTTGCAATGGTCATTAAATGGATGGTTGTAAGTCAAGAACTAGCTGTTGTGGGACAAGAACAGGGATAGCTAGGCAGTGGAGTAAAACACATAATTGGTCTAGAGTTCTTGCGTTGCCACAATAGAGCTAAATCCCACCCCCCTTGACTTCCATTGACCCTTATCTCAAGCCAATTTGCTACTGACCTTTAGTTGACTAGCATCTTGGGAATACTACAATCATCTTGGGAGCGTTGAAGCACTTCCGGGTTAAAAGGGTTAAGTGGTGACATCACCGTTGCCCAGACAGCCAGATGGGAGCTCCTTTCATGTCCCCGCTAATCTGCTCACCGAAGTGGTACCCTCTTTGATTAGTTTCCAACCCCTGTTACTTGTCCTGCCCTCTGGTGCTTTGGAGAATAATTTGATCCCTTCTTCTTTGTGTCAGCCCCTCAAATTTTGAAACACTGCTATCATGTCATCCCTAGTCCTTCTTTCCTCTAGACTAGCCATACCAGGTTCCTGCAACCTGGTATGGCCTTCGTCACTCTTCTCTGAACTTTTTCCAAAGTCTCCACATCTTTTTTGTAGTATGGTGACCAAAATTGGTTACACTATTCCAGGTGTGGTCTTACTAAGGTTTTATAAAGCGGTACTAATACTTTGTGTGATCTTCGCATGATACTCATCTATCTACTCATGATCTCCCGTTTTCAAAGTGCGGGATCAGCAGGAGTTGGAGTGAGTGACGAAAGCTCGTCTCATCCCACAGCAGCAACCAGCTCTTGAATGCCAGCCTGCCAATCCTCATACGAGCATCATACTACACCCCTACTCTCTTGTGAGTAAGTTGGAATCAATCTTCTCTGCTGCAACTTCACGAACGATCCTCATTCTTTGCGCCTGACATTTGTACTGTAAATGAGGAGGCACCAAGAATGAATTGTGCATTTCCCAACAGATATTTCTTTCCTCTAATCTTATAAACAAATAAGCAGTGGCTATCCTCTCAAAAGAGGGATGCGGTGGCTCCGTGGGTTAGGACGCTGAGCTTGTCGACCAGAAGGTCGGCAGTTTGACGGGTCGAATCCCGAGTGCCGTGAAACAGAGTGAGCACCTGTTACTCATCCCAGCTTCTGCCAGCCTAGCAGTTTGAAAGCACATAAAAATGCAAGTAGAAAAATAGGGACCACTACACTGGGAAGGTAACAGTGTTCCGTGCGCCTTTGGCATCTAGTCATGCTGGCCACATGACCATGGAGAAGTCCTCAGACAAGCGCTGGCTCTTCGGCTTTGAAACGGAGATGAGCACCGCCCCCTAGAGTTGGAAACAACTAGCACACATGTGTGGGGGAACCTTTACCTTTACCTTTACCTTTTATCCTCTCAAAATGAAACCATGATATCTGATGATTTTGGCTACATGGGTTTATTTCTTAACGATTTATTCTGGGCTGAGTTGGCCTTACTAAATAGAAAGATCACAGCTGGAAAGATGCACTTTTCATGAAAACAAAGAAATTAGTCAAAAGGGCAAATCAGTAGGCTGATGTCAACTTTACAAAGGTCATTAAAATAGTAGAGAGACACACACAGAAAGACAATTTCCATTTCATTAAAAGCCGAGCCATTCTCAATAGCCAAATGTAGATCTTGATAACAAAATGATGATCTCTGGCGGGCTCGGGATAGGGGTTATTCCTCTATCCTGGTCCTATTAGATCTCTCAGCAGCTTTTGATACCATCGACCATGGTATCTTGCTGCAACATCTCTGGGGGTTGGGAGTGGGAGGCACTGTTTTATGGTGGTTCTCCTCCTACCTCTCAGGCCGTTCACAGACAGTGTTGGCAGGAGGTCAGAGGTCAACCCCGAAGCCCCTTGATTGTGGGGTGCCTCAGGGGTCGGTCCTCTCTTCCCTCCTGTTCAACATCTACATGAAGCCACTGGGTGAGATCATACGCGGTTTCGGAGTGAGGTATCATCAATATGCTGATGATACCCAGCTTTTCATCTCCACTCTGAACCAACCCAGTGATGCCCTCGACATGATGTCCTGTTGCCTGGAAGCAGTACAAATCTGGATGGGGAAGAACAGGCTCCAACTCAACCCAGCCAAGACCTAGTGGCTCTATGTATCGGCATCTCGTGTTGTCCAAAATTTACCATCTTTGGCTATGGGGGGAGAGGTGTTGCCTCCTGTTGATAGGGCGCGCAACTTAGGCGTCCTCCTGGATGCACGACTCAATTTAGAAGATCATATAGGAGTCGTGGCCAGGGGGGTATTTGCACAGGTTCGCCTGGTGCACCAGTTGCGCCCCTATTTGGACCGAGATGCCTTACGTACGGTCACTCATGCACTCGTTACCTCCCGTATAGATTACTGCAATGCCCTCTACATGGGGCTGCCCTTGAAGACCACCCGGAGGCTTCAGCTGGTGCAGAATGCGGCTGCGCAGGTTGTGATGGGAGCATCCCGATACTCCCATATTACACCCCTCCTGCGTGAGCTGCATTGGTTGCCGGTTGCCCTCCGGGTGAGGTTCAAGGTGCTGGTTCTTACCTATAAAGCCCTACATGGCCTAGGCCTGGGATACCTACAGGACCGTCTGCTGCCGGGAACGATTTCCCATCGCCCTGTGCGCTCACACAGAGAGGGTCTCCTCAGGGTGCCGTTGGCTAGACAGTGTCGGCTGGCGACCCCCAGGGGGAGGGCCTTCTCTGTCAGGGTGCCTGCCCTTTGGAATCAGCTCCCCCAAGAACTTTGGATGGCCCCAGATCTCCGGTCCTTTCATCGCGACCTAAAGACATACCTTTTCCAACTGGCTGACCTGGACTGACATTGGGGGTTTTAATTTTGTTTTAATTTTTATTGGTTTATAGTGGGGCTTTGTAAAATTTAATCTCTTTTAATATTTTTATTCATTGTTTTTATTGTTGTTTTATTGTTGTTAGCCGCCCTGAGTCCTTTGGGAGATAGGGCAGCATATAAGTCCCATAATTAAATTAAATTAAATTAAAATAATCAGAATTGAGTTCCAGGAAAAGATGGAAAGAGTCATAGAAACATAAAATTATAATTATTATACTAATGGTCAAAAACAGAGGAGATATATTCTATTACAGATGGCTTCTGTAGTAGTCTGATATATTTTTTTTAAAAAAAGAAGTGTTTTTTTTCTTTGTAATTGTTCTGTTCCAGCCTACGACCAGCCCTGTTTGTGTGTCAGGGACAACCCCTTTCTCCTTTTTACAGTCAATAGGCTGAAAAAAAACCAACCCAAATTTATTTACAGTTCAAACAAAAAAGCAACAGAATATTTCCTTCAATAAATGAATCAAAATATCAAACAAGAGTCAACAAACAAGAGTAAAACAGAAGTAGCCAGAACAGACCAGGATTCCCTTAGAATGTCTCCAAACGGTTGCCTTCAGCAACCAGCCCCGCCCACACCTTCCTATTTTATTATCAGTCCCAAGGCGTGGCTTCTCACTGCCTTCTCCTCCTATCACTGAGTTGCCTCATTGATTTTCTCTGCTCTGCTCTGCTCTGCTCTGCTCTGCTCTGCTGGATTGCCTTCTGCTTCTAGCATCTCTGAACAGATTCAGCTGTGACTCATCTAAGTCCGACACCTGGTACTCACATAGCTGAGCCTCATGAGGAACATGACTGGAGGGGCCAGGCTGAGAGTCCTGCAGTGCATCAGAGCCTCCCTCTGACACCAAAGGCTCGCCAAACCCCTCCTCCTCCTCCTCAGATTCATTGGACTCAGCTGCTGGGAGCACAGGCTGACACTGAATCACAACAGTGATGAATCCTCAGTGTCCCTTGTTACACATTGATACAGAAATAGGGATCTGAATGTAAGACTATATTTCTTTTCAAAGGATTTTCCTAATTAAACTGTAATTACAGTAATATTCTACCATTCTGGCAAGAGGCAAAAGCGAGTATACACAGTTTTGTCTCCGTTCAACTTTTTACTGTGACAAGTAACACAGGGTGGGACAAGAAGTAACGGGTGGGTGCTCAACAAAGAGAGATCCACACAGTGTCGGTGTTAGTATCATTCGATAACACACTGGTGAGAATACACTATTGGAATACTGCATCCAGTTCTGGTCACCATGACGCAAAAAAGATGTTGAGACCCTAGAGTGTGGAGAAGAGCAACAAAGATGATAAGGGGTCAGAAGGCTAAACTGTATGATGAACAATTGAGAGACTTAAGTCTAAGGAAGAGAAGGATTAGGGGTGATATGACAGCAGTTTTCCAGTACTTGAAGGGCTGTCACAGAGAAGAGGGGGTCAACCTATTCTCCAAAGCACCTGAGAGCAGAACAAGACATCAAAGGTGGAAGATCATTAAAGGGAGAACCAACCTAGAATTGAGGAGAAGTTTCCTGACAATTAAACAGTGTAATGACTTGTCTTCTGGAGTTGTGAGTACTCCATTGCTGGAGATTTTCAAGAAAAGATTGGACAACCACTGGACCAGGATTGGTATAAGGTCTCCTGCCTTTGGTAGAGCATTGGACTAGAAGACTTCTGAGGTCCCTTCCAGTTCTATGCTTTCTATATTCTGTGCCATGGCCAGGGGGTGGGAGGATATTTAAAGGATACCTTTTAGAATGGGCAACTACAAAGGACTCTTGCTAAGTGGCTAGCAATACTTAGCCAAAGCTGGTTGGTCTCAAAAATCTGGGCAAATGTTCTCCCAAAAATATTTGGGAGAGGCACTACAGTACTAGATAATATTACAGCCTAAGCAGAGGGTTGTAGTAGAAGACTTTCAAGGTCCCTTCCAACTCTACTTATTATTCTATTCTGTTCTGTTCCATTCCGTTCCGTTTCATTCCGTTTTCTATTCTATTCCATTCCATTCTCTATTCTATTCTATTCTATTCTATTCTATTCTATTCTATTCTGTTCTGTTCTGTTCTGTTCTGTTCTGTTCTGTTCTGTTCTATTCTATTCTATTCTATTCTATTCTATTCTATTCTATTCTATTCTATTCTATTCCATTCCATTCTCTATTCTGTCCTGTTCCGTTCCATTTACTATTCTACTCTACTCTACTCTACTCTACTCTACTCTACTCTACTCTACTCTACTCTACTCTACTCTACTCTACTCTACTCTACTCTACTTCATTCCATTCCATTCTCTATTCTGTCCCGTTCCGTTCCATTTTCTACTCTACTCTACTCTACTCTACTCTACTCTACTCTACTCTACTCTACTCTATTCTATTCCAGATTTTCTATTCTATTCTATTCTATTGTATTCTATTCGATTCTAAATTCTAATTCTATTCTAAATTCTAATTCTAGTTTATTATTCCATTCTATTCCATTCCATTCCATTTTCTGTTCCGTTCTTAATTCTATTCTATTCTATTCTATTCTATTCTATTCTATTCTATTCTATTCTATTCTATTCTATTCTATTCTATTCTATTCTATTCTAATTAATTCCAAAGCACAACTGGCAAAGCAGTGACCATAAGGTGACCTGAAATCAGTGTTATTCTGTTACAAATGGAAAGAAATAGACTGTGATTTATTTTTATTTTTTTGCAAAAAGCATATTTCAGGAGGGATCTTTGTAGTCTTTTTGCTCTTTAGGTGGGCGATAACGAGAGCAATTTTAATAAATAATACAAGAGCTTTATTGTTCAATATTGTGCTGTAGAGTAACTCGGGAAGGTAGGTCAAAACATCGCAAATGCGAGACAAACCACATTTCTTTCTCAGTAATTCTCTATTGCTCTTCTAGAAGGCAATCTCATAACTATTTACATACCTCAAATATGAGAACTGCCAGAACTCAAGCAAGGCAAAGCACTTGTGAGATGTTCCTGATATGAGAAACAGTATAAAAATGGATTAAATAAATGAATACACCACTGTGCTGATTCCTTCTCCCACTCTACATGCATCATGCAGCGAGTCAAACTGCATAAGCTTTATAAAGCCTTAGTGAGACCATGGTTACAATAATACTGCATCCAGTTTTGGTCACCCTGTTATAAAAATACTCTAGAAAGAGTGCAGAGAAGAACAACAAAGGTGATTGGGGAGGCTGGAGGCTAAAACATACGAAGAATGGTTGCTGGAATTGGGTATGTCTAGTCTAATGAATCAAGGGACGCGGTGGCTCAGTGGGTTAGGACGCTGAGCTTGTCAATCAGAAGGTCGGCAGTTTGGCGGGTCGAATCCCAAGTGCCGCATAACAGAGTGAGCGCCTGTTACTCGTCCCAGCTTCTGCCAACCTAGCAGTTCGAAAGCACGTAAAAAATGCAGGTAGAAAAATAGGGACCACTCCGGTGGGAAGGTAACAGCGTTCCGTGCGCCTTTGGTGTCTAGTCATGCCGGCCACATGACCACGGAGACGTCCTCGGACAAGCGCTGGCTCTTTGGCTTTGAAACGGAGATGAGCACCGGCCCCTAGCGTTGGAAACGACTAGCACGCATGTGCGGGGGAACCTTTACCTTTACCTTTTCAGTCTAATGAAGAGAAGGACTAAGGGTGACATAATAGCAGTCTTCCAATATCTCAGGGGCTGCCACAAAGAAGAGGGAGTCAAGCTATTCTCCAAAGCACCAGAAGGCAAGACAAGAAATAATGGATGGAAACCATGGTAAGAAGCAGTCTAGTCCTTCCTGCTCCCACTAACTCCCCCCCCCCCACTTTGGACATTCTGTTTAGATAAGGGACTATTTCTGAAACTGAAATTTCAGGGGTTATCTAGCCAATGGTAAATAAATATATAAATCTTGGCTGAAAATAGCTTTCAAACCTATCCTCCCCTCTCATATGAAAAGATCAGAGTTGGAAGGAAGAGGAATGGAACATCTGGGGTTTTTTTTTCCTTTTGTAAATAAAGCATTTAATATCCGGAGAGGAATTTTGACTGCTATGGTGTGTCGTAAAATGACACTTTTAGAGGTCTAAAATGTTACATTTGCATATGAATGCCATCCTGGATGTGAAACAAAAATGTGTTCATAACCATTTTCTCAAAATATGAACCATGTTATAGATATATAAATATCTCTCTCTCTCTCTCTCTCTCTCTTTTCTCTCTCTCCCTTTCTCTCTCTCTTTCCATGGCTTTCTTTTTTTCTCTCTCTTTTTCTCTCTCTTTCTCTCTCTCTTTTTTCTCTCACCCTTTCTCTCTCTCCCTGGCTCTCTCTCTCTCTCTCTCTCTCTCTCTCTCTCTCTCTCTCTCTCTCTCTCTCTCTCTCTCTCTCTGTCACACACACACACACACACACACACACACACTCAAAAACACAGACAATGTTGGCACCATCTTCCCACTTCAAAAATAACTTTCCCTTTGGGCTGTAATGTGCATAAATTCTGTCCACAATTCAGAGAATGGCACTGATGAAATGTTAACTACTCGGTTATTTCATGTAATTGCCAGGATAATCAAGCAAGCATTATATTGCTGAGATAATTAGTATACAGTTGGCAGGTGTCATGTCACACTAAAAAAATCAGCAAAGGCTTGAATCAAGGCAAATAAGTTCCCCGGATAATAGCCCATCATTCTTCTATGCAATTCCCACCAAAATTATTTATTTGACTTGATAACCTATTTTTCGTCCCCGGAAACTTTTCAAGCAGGCTAACGAAAATGTTTCACAACCGGAAAGTTGAAAACATACATTAAAACGGAGGTATTTGCATTTTGTCTTGAATGCTAAAATCAATTAACAATCTAAAAAGATGGCATAAGATTCACTTTCTTAATGATTTTTTAGAGAATGGAGGACAAACTCAATTCTGGAGAGACCGCAAGAAATGTGCACAGGTAACTTTTCTACCGTCTAACAGAAAGATGTGCCTCTGGCAATAAAGAGATACTTAAAGGTCTTCTCCTGCAGACCTAGATACCTAGACAACTTTGTACATGTGGTCCTCGACTTCTTTGTACATGTGGTCCTCGACTTACAATTGAGCTCAAAATTTTCATTGCTAAGCAAGACGGTTGCTAAGTGAGTTTTGCCTCATTTTATACAATCTATCCTGCCACGGTTATTAAGTGAATCATCACAGTTGTTAACTTAGTAACAGGGTTGTTAAGTGAATCTGGCTTCCCCATTGACTTTGCTTGTCAGAAGGTTGCAAAAGGGGATCACGTGACACACACACACCCGGGACACTGCAACCGTCATAAATATGAACCAGTTGCCAAGCATCTGAGTTTTGATCACATGACCCTGGGGATGCTTGCAACTATCGTAAGTGTGAAAAATAGTATCAGTCACTTTTTTCAGTGCCGTTGTAACTTTGAATGGTTACTAAACGAATGATTGTAAGTCGGTTGTACCTGTATTAGTAAACATGCTCACTCAGAAAATCAAAGTCTACACATTTAAGACTTTAAACAGACTGAAGTATACCCAGTAAACAATGTCAAGTGATTCAGTTCCTTAATCACAGATCTCACGGGTGGTCTTCTGCAAAACATCATTTAACAGCCTGTGTGTTGCAGTTGGCACCTATTGTATCTCTTGGACCCTGTTCAAGAGTAGCTGCATGTAAAAGGCATTGTAGTAACTCAGACAAGATGTAATCAAAGTGTGAATAGCAAAAGTTGAAGCTGACTGGGTCAGGAAAAATAACGACTGGCACCCTAGATGTAATTGGGAGAAAGTGTCCACCACCACAGCAACCATCGGCGTATCCAATGACAACTGAAGATCAAGAATTATTTCCAGATTCCAAACCAAATTTTTGAAGTGGAATGCCTTAAAACAACAACATATGAACATAAGACTCCAAAGCCAGCTCCTGATTTAGCATTTACCAGATGGTGTTGCAGAAATCCAAGATGGACAGTAACAGCTTCAAGATTACTAGCAAAGATACCCTGCCCTTATTTAGTTGAACTTGTAGTTCACCTATCAAGTTGATTAAGGGACTCTTTGAACCAATGCTTCTCAATCTGGCAACTTTAAAATGTCTGGACTACAACTCCCAGAATTCAACAGTCATCATGCTGGCTTAAAATCACTAAGATTGAGAAACATTGCTCTGAATTATTTCCTAGTTCAATGACTGATTGAAATGGGTCCAGGTCAGAGTAACTGAATAACAGAGTTGGAAGGGACCTTGGTGTTGTGATTCAGGGTCAGCCTGTGGGTTCGGCAGTTGGGTCGGACGACTCAGAGGAGGAGGGGGGTGTTGAAGAGCTTGCTGAGGGGGTTGAAGATCTTGCTGATGAGAGCCCTCAGCCAGGCCCCTCCCACCTGGTCACGACGGAGACCCAGCTGTGTGAGCCTGACAGCGTGGATGAAGATGACCCACAGCTGGCCCTGTTCAAGGACGCCTGACGCAGGAGGCAGTCAATCAGGAGTAAACAGAGGAAGGCAATGGGGCACCTCGGAAGGAGGCAGAGAGAAGCCGTGCCCTGAACTGTATAAAAGGGGAATGCGTGGGAGGGCTGGTTGGCTGAAGGCAACCGCTTGATATAGCTCCTGTTTAATGGTTGGTGTCTTGTTTTGCTGTTTTATGTTAATAAATTTGGCAGGCTTAATTCCAGCCTCTTGCCGTTTGTAAAGGGGTTGTCCCTGCCTTTTCTGCAGGGCCGGTAGCAGGCTGGTACAGAACACTTGGAGGTCTTCTAGTCCATCTCCCTGCTCAAAGCAGGAGACCCTATATCATTTTGGACAAGTGATTGTTCAATCTCTTCTTAAAAACCTCCACTGTTGGAACACCCGCAACTTCTGGAGGCAAGATGCTCCACTAATTAATTGTTCTCACTGTCAGGAAGTTTTTCCTTAGTTCTAGGCTGCTTCGCTCCTTGATTAGTTTTTATCCATTGCTTCTCGTCCTGCCTTCAGGTGCTTTGGAGAATAGAATCATTTAGACGTTTCAGGAGCTACAACCCAAAAGAATCCAAAATAAGAAGACAAGCAGGTGCTGAATTACTTCCCCATGACCTGACCCAGCACTGGACCAGAAGTCAAGTCAGATGTCAGGACGGGTTCTAGGTCTAGGATGCCAAATTTTAAGGGGTACCACAATTGGAAAGACTCATGAAATTGACAATCTAAGTATAAAATCTGATATATTTTTTCCCTCATTACTTACAGAATACAGAAGAAGAGTTAGAAGGGACTTCGGAAGTCTTCTAGTCTAATCTCCTGCTCAGGCAGGAGACCCTATACCATATCAGACAAATGGTTGATCAATCTCTTCTTAAAAACCTCCAGTGTTGGAGTACCCACAATGTCTGGAAGCAAATTGTTCCACTGGTTAATTGTTCTAACTGACAGGAAGTTTCTCCTTAGTTCTAGGTTGCTTTTCTCCTTGATCAGTTTCCATCCGTTGCTTCTTCTCCTGCCTTCAGGAGCCTTGGAAAATAGGTTGACCCCTTCTTCTTTGTGGCAACTCCTGAGATATTGGAAGACTGCTGTCATGTCACTCCTAGTTCTTCTTTTCACTTAACTAGGCATACTCAATGCCTGCAACCATTCTACATATGTTTTAGCCTCCGGTCCCTTAATCACCTGTGTTGCTGTTCTCTTGAGAAATACTTTATGCAGCCGCGAGAGTTGTCTTGGGAGTTTCCCGGTACTCTCATGTTACACCTTTGCTCCGCGAGCTGCATTGGCTACCAGTTGTCTTCCGGGTGAGGTTCAAGGTTTTGGTAATGGTTTTCAAGGCCCTACATGGCATGGGTCCAGAGTACCTCGGGGATCACCTGCTGCCGGCGTCAACTTCCCTCCGCCCTGTGCGTTCCCACAGAGAGGGCCTCCTCAGGGTGCCACCGGTCAGAGAATGTTGGCTGGTGGCCCCCAGGGGCAGGTCCTTCTCTCTGGGCGCCCCGGCTTTATGGAATCAGCTGCCGGTTGAGCTCCGGGTGGCACCTGACCTTCGCTCCTTCCGACGCGGCCTGAAGACCTTCCTATTTGAACAAGCCGGCCTGGCCTGATGGGGAATGTGCTGGGGTTTTTATTGTGGATTTTTATATTATTCTACTGTTTTTAGCTCGGGCTCTTATTTAATTCTTTTTTTTAATTTTTGTATTCTGTATTTTTATATGTGTCCTGTTCACCGCCCTGAGTCCTTCGGGAAGGGCGCTATACAAATATAATAAATAAATAAATAAATAAATAAATAAATAAATAAATAAATACCTTCAAAATCAGTGAAGTGATAGTAAACAGCACACTAACCAGATGCTGCAAGTCACGAAAAACAAATTCTTATCACTGCTGTAAACCTCAGGAAGCTGATAATACTAGTGCAGCAAGACAAAGATTTGATAGAAAGATCCTGAGCAAGCAAATTCGGTGACTATTGAAGTTACAATAGTCGGCAAAGCAGTAATGACACACTTCATCAATGCACGCTCTTAAGCATTAACTATAATTTCACAGAATTGTTGCCCTATGACAGCTAGATAAGTGCTGATGCAATTAAAATTATTCACAGTAAATAGGGAGAAAATGTCCGAGGAAAGAAATAAACATCCGGAGCTGAAAATCATAAGTACAGGTAGTCCTCGACTTATGACCACAATTGAGCCCAAAATTTCTATTGCGAAACGAGGCAAATTGTTAATTGAGTTTTGCCCCATTTTACGGCCTTTCTTGATGCAGCTGTTAAGCAAATCACTGCAGTCGTTAAGTTAGTCACACGCGGGTTAAGTGAACCTGGCTTCCTCATGGACTTTGCTTTTCAGAAGGTCACAAAAGGGATCACATGATCCCCTGGGACACTGCAACTGTCATAAGTATGAACCAGTTACAATCATAAATGTGAAAGCTGGTTATAAGTCCTTTTTTCAGCACCATTGTAATTTTGAACCGTCACTAAATGAACTCTGTAAGTCGAGCACAACCTAAATAAAACTCAAAAGTGCTAGACCAGGTGTAGGCAACCTTGGCTCTTTTATAACTCATGGACTTCAACTCCCAGAATTCCTGAGCCAGCCACGCTGAGGGGAAAGGGAAAGGCTTCCAAGCTGAGCCATGCTGGCTCAGGAATTCTGGGAGTTGAAGTCCACGAGTCATAAAAGAACCAAGGTTGCCTACCCCTGAGCTAGACCAATTGTGTTAAAGTTTACTTCTAGTTCACAAGCAGTCATAGTATTTCCTGTAAGTATCTGGGAAAACCATGAACGGAGCAGAAGACTGTAGCCATTGTTTACTATTACTTACCAGCAAGGCATAGTTGTCCCAGGACTATATTTGGAGTTTCATTTGAGCAAGCATTTCCTGGGTTGTTCTTTTTTTGTTTTTTGTTTTTACTAACTAAGCTATCTTGATTACTCTTTTATGCACTGGTAATGAACGGATTATAGATTAGGGACGTGGTGGCTCAGTGGCTTAGGACGCTGAGCTTGTTGATCAGATGGTCGGCAGGTTGGCAGGTCGAATCCCGAGTGCCGCATAACAGAGTGAGCGCCTGTTACTCGTCCCAGCTTCTGCCAACCTAGCAGTTCGAAAGCACGTAAAAAATGCAAGTAGAAAAATAGGGACCACTCCGGTGGGAAGGTAACAGCGTTCCGTGCACCTCTGGTGTCTAGTCATGCCGGCCACATGACCACGGAGACGTCCTCGGACAAGCGCTGGCTCTTCGGCTTTGAAACGGAGATGAACACCGGCCCCTAGAGTCAGAAACAACTAGCACGCATGTATGGGGGAACCTTTACCTTTACCTTAATGAACGGATTACAATTCAGAGACTACAGAAAACAGGTTTTTAGGGGAAAGAGTCCTTTGGCCTTCCCTTCAACACAAACATTTATTGGGAAAAAACCCTGCCATCTATTTAACAACAAGGAGTGATTATAACCGATTGTTGAAAGCCTATGATCAGCACCATGGACAGAGTGCAATGCTACTCTAGCTGCAAGACCTCAGGGGTTTATATATTTTGAGCTCCCCGCCTAATTTCTAGGGAGAACAGGAATATTAAGGCTGGACTAAAATGCTGTTATGAAAAAGGAAATGGTTTTTTTTTTAAAAAAATAAAAGGTGGGGAAAATATTAAGGATTAAAGCAAAATATTAAGGATTAAAGCTATTCCTTAGTGGTTCAACTTGGATTTGATCCCACTCCCTTCTAGCACTGTTGTTGTTACCTAGTTTGATAATGAAATGTCTGCAAGGAAACCACAGACAGAATGATCACTTCCTACGTTGACCACTGATCCTCTCATTTTCTAGGGACATATTTTGTCACTTTCAGTAAAGAAAATGTGGTACCCTACTTGCTTCTATGACCAGTTGAACAAATTGAAAAGTCCAAAGGAGCAAACAACAATTATATCATACAATCATACCTTTAAAAGTTTTTTTTTAAATAAAAAATAAAAATAAGGAACAACAATAATGCCACTAGGGGACAGCATTATCTCTTCTGAAAAAGCATGAGATGTTTCCTTATTTTACTTTTAAATTGGAGAAGCTAAGGAAAGGTGATATAATGATATATATCTGGTTAAGAAATATTCAGATGACCAAAAGACTTCAGAAATATCCAGAAGCTCAGCAGAAAATTCTTCTGAAACTCTTTGCTGTCATCCAGCAATCATCAACAGTTCTTTTAGTTCAAAATTACAACAGAACTGAAAAAAGTGACTTATGATTATTTTTCAGTTACGACCATTGTAGCATCACTTTGATTGTCTGATCCAAATTCAGATGCTTGGCAACTGACTCGTACTAATGTTGGGGTTGTAGTGTCCCAGGGTGATGTGAACTCATCTTGTGACTTTCTGACAAGCAAAGTCAGTGGGGAAGCCCGATTCACTTAACAACCGTGTTGTCAATGCTGCAAACATTGGATGTTTTTGCTCTGACAATATAAGAGGCAGCCTTTTCCTTTAAACTGTTTTGCTTTGAATTAAATTTCATTTCATTTCATTTCATTTATTATATTTGTATACCGCCCTTCTCCCAAAGGACTCATGGCGGTGAACAGGGCACATAAAAAATACAGAATACAATGCACCCTATCTATCTATCAATCTATCTATCTATCTATCTATCTATCTATCTATCTATCTATCTATCTATCTATTATCCAGCTATTTAGCTATCATCTAGCTAGCTATCTAGTTAGCTATCATCTTGGTTTAGTGATTGTTCAATGTTACAACAGCACTGGGGGGGAAATGACGTTACAATGAGTCCTCACACTTGTAGTTTATTGTTTGATTGTCTGAGTTGGAAGTTCCTTGATTGAGGTATTCTTTATGGCTTGATTACTGCTTGATTGTTGGTCTATTATTAATCTCTGGTGTTAATCTCTGCCAGGGAATTGTGCAGCTGGTGTCCAAAGGAAGTCAGAAACGCTGACACAAACTTGTAGCTTTATATAAATAAATATATTTAACATCTATATTTCAAGGCTATGGTCTTCCCAGTTGCAATGTATGGCTGTGAAAGTTGGACCGTAAGAAAGGCTGAGCGCCAAAGAATTGAGGCCTTTGAACTATGGTGCTGGAGAAGACCCCTGCGAGTCCCTTGGACTGCAAGGCGATCAAACCGGTCAGTCCTAGAGGAGATCCACCCTGACTGCTCTTTAGAAGGCCAGATCCTGAAGTTGAAACTCAAAGACTTTGGCCACCTGAGAAGGAAGGACTGATTGGAGAAGAGCCTAATGCTGGGAAAGGTCGAGGGCAAGAGAAGAAGGGGACGACAGAGAATGAGGTGCCTGGATGGAGTCACTGAAGCAGTAGGCGTGAGCCTAAATGGACTCCAGAAGATGGTAGAGGACAGGAAGGCCTGGAGGAACGTTGTCCATGGGGTCGTGATGGGTCGGACACGACTTTGCAACTAACAACAACAACAACATCTATATTTACAGCAAATAAGATTGTCAGGAACACACTACCGTGTTTCCTGGAAAATAAGACCCAACCGGAAAATAATCCCTAGCATGATTTTTCAGGACTCTCGTAATATAAGCCCCCGCCAAAAATAAGCCCCAGTTACGATTGTCAGCCAGACGAATGCATTTAGTACCGTATTTCCCCCAATATTTAATAAATATTTCTCTGAAAATAAGGTCTAACTGGGAAATAAGCCCTAAGGTGTCTTTCGGAGCAAAAATTAATATAAGACCTGGTTTTATATTTGGGGAAACATGGGTAACATCATGAGGTAAATCACGGAGCCTACAGAGCACACAGAAGAAAAAAAGCGGGAAAAAAGAGAAACTCCCCCTTTACACCCACAGCAACCAATCATAATATAGATTGCCTATGCCAGCTCTGTTCAACCAATCAACTGCAATTGTGTGTTCTGGCCCATTAGACACTTTACTGTTCCAGCGACTCAGTTGAAATTTCCTTACAACCTCTGTTTAACTGGGTGTGGATTGCTGGCAGGGAGATATTGTGGTCTTTTAACTTTTTGACAGTCTTTTGAATGGCATGTAGATGTTGTTTATCTCAATGTGCCTGTTGATGGCTGATTTGTCTGAGTGCCAGGCCTCCAGGAATTCTCTACAGATTTTGGACTTAACTGAGATGCTCACAGTTTCCCAGTTCAAACCATGGCAAAGTGCACAATTACGATGCACAATTAAGGAGTTTTTAATTATGTCCTCTGACTGCTAGTTAGTGTTTATGGATGTGCTGCCTCTTTGTCCTGCACAGTGGCTGTTGCAGTCTTCACAGAACTTGGTTTTCAGTCTCTGATCATCTCTGTTGCTTTTTGGTGTACCCTACTGGATTCTTCTTTTTTAAAAAAAACAAAATAAGTGTGGGCTTTGAATTGGCCATAGCACAGATCAGTCTGGAGAATTGGAAGTCGGTTTGATATGGTTTAAAATAACAATTCTCTCCCCCCCCCCCCATCTGCATCATACGGATGATTTGTACTCAACTACTGTTATTTTTTTAAAAAAAAAGGTTTAATGATGGGCACAGGAAGAAAAAACTGTCTTTAAACACGCACACGCACAACCAACCAACCAAAAGAGTTTGAGAGACAGACTACTAATGATTGATATGGGGCTAAAACCTGGAAGTGGGATCACAAATTAAAAGCTACTGTCTTCTTCCATCTTAACATGGATGAGAAAAGCACCTGAGTTTTTAACAAGCTGGTGGATAGAAACGGCAGCTTTGTTGTAATCTCTTTCAGGCTTGCAAAGGTACCAATTAACTGGCAAACAAGGCAGATAGAAGTTCCTATCACTGCTTTAATAGCCTTTTCAATTCCCCCCCCCCCCAATGATTTAAAGATATCCCAAAAAAGCCATGGAGGACAAAGAGGGCAAGCAAATCGATTATGACTTCCTTCCATGGTAGAATCAGACAACTAAATTACCTTTGTGTGAAACATGGCGGTGACCTTATGCATTAGGGACAATTTATTTTTATTTTTTTAAAAAAAAACAAACTTGTGCTTGGATTAGATAAGTCATTACTCTCCCACACCTGTTCCACTGGCGCACTCAGTCATGAAATTCCAGAGGCGCCAAGATTACGGGAAGATTATTTAGTCTAAAATTAGGAAGCTTGATGAAAAAAATAAGTGACAACAGGGAACAGTGCTCTACTTTCTCCTGGGTGACCTAATTAAGATTTGCTTTAGAAGCTAGGCAGTGATGCCTCCTTGTTTCTCGTTCCTGCAAAGACGAGTTAAGCATGTGCTCATTCCATTGCAAAAGATGCTCAAAACCACATGAAAGGAAAGATACAAGGCCGGGTGAGGCAATGAAGAAACCCCAAAATCTACTTTCGACTAAGGACCAAATCTATCTTAAGAATAGCTCTGGGAGGACGTTCTTCCTCCTAGTGGGCAGACATTAAAGCTGAAATAAAATGCATTTGAATTCATTGCTTACAGTAAGCATGATTGTTCCATCAATTTTGTGATTTTCTTCGCTGGTTGCATCATAAATTACAGTGCATTGGTGCAAAGGTGCTCTGGAGATTGAATGCCAGACACCTAGGGCTCTATGGGGCCATGACTTCACCTTAGTTCAGATGTTGCCAACCTGGGTGAAAAGGACAGAGAGATGAGCTATCATAACTAGATGATAGCTAACTAGATAGCTAGCTAGATGATAGCTAAATAGCTGGATAATAGATAGATAGATAGATAGATAGATAGATAGATAGATAGATAGGGTGCATTGGGGTCAACAGCACTGAGAGAGATGAGCTATCATAACTAGATGACAGCTAACTAGGTAGCTAGCGAGATGATAACTAAATAGCTAGGTAATAGCTAAACAGGTAGATAGATAGCTAGATAACTAGCTAAATAGGGTGCATTGGTGTCAAAAGCACCGAGGTATTTCTATCTTGAAAGGATTAGCTGATGACGTCCCTCAAGCAATGGGCCTGGTTGGGCCGGGTTGGAGGCTCCTTTCATGCCCCCCGTTAATGTGTCCACTGAAGTGGTACCTATTTATCTACTTGCGATTACACATTTTCGGACTGCTACGTCAGCAGGAGCTAGAGCAAATGACGGGAGTTCACCCCATCACGAGGCAGCAGTCGGGTCTCAAACGTGGGCTTGCTGATTGTCAACGCAGGATCCTAGCTAGCTAGCAAGATAGATAACTAGGTAGGTAAGGAGAGAGGGAGGGAGGGAGGGGGGGGGGGGGGAGGGAGGGAGGGAGAGGGAGACAGAGATGTCCTTTCCTCATTTCAAAGAGCTAGAGTTATCAGCTTTTTTGCAATGTCAGTTCTGTCAAGGGAAGCCTTAATAATGAATGTGTGCGGTATTTGTTTATAAATATAGAAGTTAGGCACTTATATCTTCAATACTGCATTAGTTCCCACAATAGCAGGAAGATGGGGTAGAGGGTTGGTTTCCCCCCCGCCCCGCCAACAATAAGCAAATCTGAATCTCCTTTTACCTTTTGCGGGCTAAATTTCAAATGTGAACTTTCTCTGTGCCTGCTTTCCATCCATCACTTCAGTAAACTGGCCAGCCTAATAGCCAATCCAACTCTCAAGGCCCACCCCAGTTTGAAGAGACATCTGTTGGCTCCCTTTTTGTAAATGGACTATGGAGATTTGGTTGCCATTGCAGCACTGCCCGATATCTCAAGACTGCCATTTTTCATAGAATAGAATAGAATAGAATAGAATAGAATAGAATAGAATAGAATAGAATAGAATAGAATAGAATAGAATAGAATAGAATAGAATAGAATAGAATAGAATAGAATTAGAGTTGAGTAGAATAGAATAGAATAGAATAGAATAGAATAGAATAGAATAGAATAGAATAGAATAGAATAGAATAGAATAGAATAGAATAGAACAGAACAGGAGTAGAGTAGAGTAGAGTAGAGTAGAGTAGAGTAGAGTAGAGTAGAGTAGAGTAGAGTAGAGTAGAGTAGAATAGAATAGAATAGAATAGAATGGAATGGAATGGAATGGAATGGAATGGAATGGAATGGAATGGAACGGAACGGAACGGAACGGAACGGAACGGAACGGAACAGAACAGAACAGAACAGAACAGAATAGAATAGAATAGAATAGAATAGAATAGAATAGAATTAGAGTTGAATAGAATAGAATAGAATAGAATAGAATAGAATAGAATAGAATAGAATAGAATAGAATAGAATGGAATGGAATGGAATGGAATGGAATGGAATGGAATGGAATGGAATGGAATGGAATGGAATGGAATGGAATGGAATGGAATAGAATAGAATAGGATAGGATAGGATAGGATAGAATAGAATAGAATAGAATAGAATAGAATAGAATAGAACAGGAGTAGAGTAGAGTAGAGTAGAGTAGAATAGAATAGAATAGAATAGAATAGAATAGAATAGAATAGAATAGAATGGAATGGAATGGAATGGAATGGAATGGAATGGAATGGAATGGAATGGAATGGAATGGAACGGAATAGAACGGAACAGAACAGAACAGAACAGAACAGAACAGAACAGAACAGAACAGAACAGAATAGAATAGAATAGAATAGAATAGAGCTGGAAGGGACCTTGGAGGTCTTCTAGTCCAGCCCCTTGCTCAAGCAGGAGAACCTATACCATCCCAGACAGGTGAATGTCTAGTCTCTTCTTAAAAATCTCCAGTGATGGAGTGCCCACGATTTCTGGAGGCAAGCTGTTCCACTGGTTAATTGTCCTCACTCTCAGGAAATTTCTCCTTACAGTGAGGACAATCAACCAGTGGAACAGCTTCCCCGCAGAAATACAGAGAGTCCTTGATTTACAACAGTTCTTTTAGTCCCCATTCCAAGTTACAACAGCACTGAAGAAAGACTTATGACCATTCTCAACTTATAGCCATTGCAGCATCCCCAGGGTCACGTGATCAAAATTCAGAGGCTTGGCAACTGGTTCACATTTATGACAGTTGCAGTGTCCCGGACGTCACATGATCACAACCACCTGAAAAGCAAAATCAACGGGGAAGGCAGATTCACTTAACAACCTTGTTGCTAACTCAACAACCTCAGCGATTTACACTTAACAAATGTGAAACGAAAGGTTGTAAAATGGGGCAAAAAAACTCACTTAACAAACATCTCACTTAGCAACAGAAATCTGGGGCTCAGCTGTGGCTGTAAATCGAGGACTATCTGTAATTCTGCACTGAATCATCCAGATAGATCGGGGCAATTCTCAGAATTTCTAGCCAGCTTCTCTCAAGCCCACCAGAAATTTTGGAGATACCAGTCCCAAGACATCTGAAGCCTTTGGGCTGTGGTTTGTTCTCCTAGAACAGGGGTCTTCAAACTTGGCCCTTTTATGACTTGTGGACTTCAACTCCCAGAGTTCCTCAGCCAGGTCCACAAGTCATAAAAGGGCCAAGTTTGAAGACCCCTTTCCTAGCTTGTTTCAATATAATTTCTGATAATAATAATAATAATAAGTTGGAAGGGACCCTGGAGGTCATCTAGTCCAACCCTCTGCTCAGGCAGGAAACCCTATACCATTTCAGGCAAATGACTGTCCAGTCTCTTCTTAAAAACCTCCAGTGTTGGAGCATTCACCACCTCTGGAGGCAGGTTGTTCCACTGGTTAATTGTTCTAACTGTCAGGAAGTTTCTCCTCAGTTCTAGGTTGCTTCTCTCCTTGACTAGTTTCCATCCGTTGCTTCTTGTCCTGCTTTCAGGCGCTTTGGAGGGTAGATTGACTCCCTCTTCTTTGTGGCAGCCCCTGAGATATTGAAACACTGCTATCATGTCACCCTCACCCTTCTCTTCATTAAACTACAAATACCCAATTCCAGCAACCGTTCCCTATATGTTTTAGCCTCCAGCCCCCTAATCATCTTTGTTGCTCTTCTCTGTACCCTTTCTAGAGTCTCGACATCTTTTTTACATCGTGGTGACCAAAACTGGATGCGGTATTCCAGGTGTGGCCTTACCAAAGCATTGTAAAGTGGTATTAGTACTTCACGTGATCTTGATTCTGTCCCTCTGTTAATGCGGCCTAGCACTGTGTTGGCTTTTTTGGCAGCTGCAGCACACGGCTGGCTCCTATTTAAGTGATTGTCCACTAGGACTCTGAGATCCCTCTCATAGTTACTACTATTGAGCAAGGTACCACCTATAATATACCTGTGCATTTGATTTTTCCTGCCTAAATGTAGAGCCTTACTTTTTTCACCACTTGTCTTTCTCTTTCACTCAGACTTTGGAATCAATGTTTTCTTTCTCTTCCTTTCAGTGTCTCGATTTCAGTGTCAAGAGCCCTCACACTAGCAAGCTAAAGGTTACTTTGGCTCATCTCACAGCAAAAGCATTTTCCTTGCTGCTAAAACTTCTGGTTGGGCAAATCTTTAAGGAGAGCTGTGGCTTTAGCAAAGACTTCTGACTTATAAAGGAGAACATTTTAAACTCAAGGTTTAAATGAGGGATCCTTGGTGCTAAATACAGAATAGTAGAGTTGGAAGGGACCTTGGACGTCTTTAGTCCAACCTCTTGCTGAAGCAAGAGACCGTATACCAGTGGTCCCCAACCTTTTGGCCACCAGGGACCGGTTCTGTGGAGAGATGTTTTTCCACGGACCGGAGGGTGTGTGGTTTTGTGTGCTGCCTGTATCCTGTGGATGGGGCTTTGATTGTTTGTGTGGACCGTTTGCTGGCATGCCATAGCCCGGTACTGGTCCATGGACTGGGGATTGGGGACCTTTGCCCTATACTATTTCAGACAAGTGTCTGTCCAGTCTCTTCTCAAAAGCCTCCAGTGATGAAGCCACCACAACTTCAGGCATCAAGCTGTTCCCCTGCTTAGTTCTAGGTTGCTTGATTGGTTTCCATCCATTGTTCCTTGTCTTGCCTGCTGGTGCTTTGGAAAATAGGCCTTTGTAGCAGCCCCTCAAATATTGGAGTATAGTGCTTGCTGAGTTTGGTTGCTTTCTTGGGAGATGTTTCATCACCCAAGCTACGTAACAGCATCAGTGCTCAGCAGTGCTTTTTTTTGTAAAAGAAAAAGGTGCCGGAACTCACACATGTCATACAACCTGCCTTGCCGACCCTACAAGGTT
>NC_139514.1:7742563-7823415 GCF_947247035.1 Vipera ursinii
GGGTTTTATAAAGTGGTACTAATACTTTGTGTGATCTTGATTCTATGCCTCTTGCACAACCCAGGATTGTATTAAATTTTTTGGTTGCTGCTACACACTGCTGGCTCTTGGCCAAGTGATCATCCACTAGGACTCCAAGGTCCCTCTCACACCCAATCTGTACTTATACCTTTGATTTTTCCTACCTAAATGTAAAACTTTGCTTTTCTCCACATTGGTTGCTGTCTTCTCAATTCTGGCTTTGTATGCATTTGTTCTTTATCATCATCATCATCATCATCATCATCATCATCATCATCATCATCATGCATAGTCACCATAATGTTCCTTCTTTATTATTGGGTTTCCAGCATTTATTGTAATATGATGATCTTGGCAATCATCGTGACTTATCTACCATTTATAAAACATTTTATACCAATTATTGACTTTTTCCATAAGCAATCCATTGATCCAGTGCGATCACTTTGAAATTTTGCATCTTATTTCACCTTGAAGATTTTTTTTTATTTGTGCTACCTCCGTATTTTAAATGTCTATGGAGATTCTCAGTCATCCAGGTCATAGTTATCCCAAAGATGCTTTTTTTAATGAGGCAACTGGACTTTCTTGATTTTTTTTCCCTTTGAAGACGTTTCGCTCCTCATCCAAGAAGCTTCTTCAGCTTTGACTGGATGGTGGGGAATGGAAAGATTTATACTCCTTACAGACAGCTGGTCGTTTGCATTCTTTCATAGAGTGGTTGAGGCCACTTGGAGATTTATCTGTGTCCCCAGGGTCACCCGAGTAGGTGCCCAAATGGGTGTGGAGCCTTTCTGGAACTGTTGAAAGGACTGTGTAGTAGATACAACATCATCTATCTCCAGTTTTTAACCATAGTGTATTCCTTCTTTCCTGGAGCAATTCTTGTTTTGCCTTTAATCAGTTCTTGAATCCAAATATATCACACTGGCATGTACTACTGTCTGTCTGTTTTTTAAAATACTGCAGACATGATTCCGTTGCCTAGGCAATATAGACTTGCACTGCTTTCCTCAAGTTCTCCATTCTGTAGTACATGAGATGATAGCAAATCATCCTTACATTGCCAAGAACATAGGGTGACTGTACCAGGGTTTTGGCTAATTGTGGTAATGCAGTCAAGAGATGACTATCATGAGAATGATTAAAAAGGTAACGGTAAAGGTTCCCTCGCACATGCGTGCTAGTCGTTTCCGACTCTAGGGGCCGGTGCTCATCTCCGTTTCAAAGCCGAAGAGCCAGCGCTTGTCTGAGGACGTCTCCGTGGTCATGTGGCCGGCATGACTAGACGCCAAAGGCTCACGGAACGCTGTTACCTTCCCACCGGAGTGGTCCCTATTTTTCTACTTGCATTTTTACGTGCTTTCAAACTGCTAGGTTGGCAGAAGCTGGGATGAGTAACAGGCGCTCACTCTGCTACGCGGCACTCGGGATTCGACCCGCCAAACTGCCGACCTTCTGATCGACAAGCTCAGCGTCCTAACCCACTGAGCCACCGCGTCCCTTCTTGAGAATAATTACTAGAGGTCAAATCCAGCACCACAAGAACATGGTGCTGGAAGGGACATGAATAGCAAGGAAAATTCTCTTCCTTCAAAATTGGGACACCACTTAGCAAATATCTATGGAGATTATCAAGTCATCCAAGTCACAGTTATCCCAAAAGTGCTTTTTCACAAGGCAACTGGACTTTCCTGTTTTGCTTTGAAGACGTTTCATTTCTCATCCAAGAAGCTTCTCCAGCTCTTGTGAAGCTGAAGAAGGTTCCTGGATGAGAAGCGAAACATCTTCAAAGGACAATAAGAAAGTCCAGTTGCCTTGTGAAAAAGCAGCTTTAGCATACTTAGCAAATACCTCCAAATACAACTGAAGTTATATCCAATTTCGGCCCAGTCCTTTTATTAACAAAAATGCAAGCTCAAAACCTCCAGGGATGGAGCACTCCAACTTCTGGTGGCAAGCTGTTCCACTGATTGATTGTTCTTACTGTCAGGAAATTTCTCCTTATTTCTAGGTTGGATCTGTCTTTGATAAGCTTCCATCAGTTACTTCTTGTTCTTCTCTCAATTGCTCTGGAGAACCCCCTCTTCTCTGTGACAGCCCCTCAAATATTGGAAGAAGTCTATCAGGAGTCCTGATGGTGCACTGGCTAAAGTCCAGTACTGCAGGCTAACTCTGCCCACAACTCTGCCACCAGTTCGATCCTGACAGGGCTCAGGATTGGCTCAGCCTTCCATCTTTCTGAGGTCGATAAAACGAGGACCCAGATTGTTGGGGGCAATATGCTGACTCTGCAAACTGCTTAAAGAGTGCTGTAAAGCACTATGAAGCACATATAGGTCTAAGTGCCATGGCTATCATGTTATCTCTAGTCCTTCTTTCTGTTAGTCTAAACATACCCCATTCTTGCAACTGTTTATCATATGCTTTAGCCTCCAAATTGTACAGGGTTCTTGCCTGAACAGGGGATTGGAAGAAAAAGACCTCCAAGGTCCCTTCCAACTCTCTTTATTCTGTTATTCCGTATGAAAATTTTATATATTAAACAGCCATCTGACAGAGTGCCTTAGGCAGCCAAGAGGAGACCAGGAGGAACAATTCCCGCCCATAGAAATAAATTCTGCTCAGTCTATGACTTTATCACATGTTTCTCAACATAAGCCTGTTTTAGAGGATGCAATGTTCCTCAACTGGTCAAACTCTTCCTTTGCTTTATTAGTTCACACTCCAGGTAGGTGACATTAATGTGTAGTTAGAACAATTAACCAGTGGAACAACCTGCCTCCAGAAGTGGTGAATGCTCCAACACTGTAAGTTTTTAAGAAGAGACTGGCCAGCCACTTGTCTGAAATGGTATAGGGTTTCCTGCCTGAGCAGGGGGTTGGACTAGATGACCTCCAACGTCCCTTCCAACAACTTCTTCTTCTTCTTCTTCTTCTTCTTATTATTATTATTATTATTATTATTATTATTATTATTATTATTATTATTATTATTTTTATTATCATTATTATCATTATCATTATCATTATTATTTCAATCAGATACATTCATTCTACAAAACCATCGCCGATAAAAACAACAACAGAAAAACAGCTCAACAGCGTGACATACTTTCTCTTGAAAGGTGATTTTTTTTTTACTAAAATGGTTGTTTTAAAATGGGCGTTATTTATTTATTTTTTTAACCAAAGTAGTTGAATGAATTAAAACAAAAACAAAAACAGAATGTGCACCTCAGGTGCTAAAATGGTGAATACCTGAACCTGGAAAGCAACCCTTTTGGAACAAAGGTATTTTAGAGACATTTTAAAGACTAAATTAGTAACATGGTAATTAAATGAATCTGGCTCCCCCATTGACTTTGCTTGTTAGCAGCTGATCACATGACCCTGGGACACCGCAACCGTCATAAATATGAGTCAGTTGCCAAGCGTCTGAATTTTGATCATGTGATCATGTGGATGCTGCAACGGTCATAAGTGTGAAAAAAAGCGGACATCAAGTCACTTTGTTCAGTACCACTGTAACTTTGAACGATCATTAAATGAACTGCTGTAAGTCGAGGACTAGCTGCATTATTTTAAAATGGAGGGTGAAATTAATGGTGTTGGCGGAAATGGGGAAATTGACTGCTTTGATTAAAGAAAAGACTTGATCTAGCTTTGTTTTTATTTGGAAACCAGTTTTAGATTTATTTATTTTTTCTTAACTGAAAGAAATAAAATTTTAACTCTGGATTTTGATGATTAGATATGTTTATGATGAGAGAAGTAGTATTTGTTACAATTCATTCAGGTTCAAAGGATCATTGATTTAAGGGTGGTTTTTTTTTTAATCTCTATCAAGCTCCTTTTTATTGTTTTCGACTTTGTTATCCCCTTTCCCTTTTTCTAATTCTCTTTTTTTTTGGTTGCTTTTTTTGTATTTTATATTTTTTTAAAAAAAAATAATAATAATCAAGTCTTGAATTAAAGAAAAACCCCAGTTTTATTAAATATTGTTACTGCAGGTTAGAATAACCAACTCAACACTTTTGACAGGAATCTTTGTCTAAGCTCCATTGGGAATTAAAGTATATCAACTTAACTGAGTAAAATTTTGGCTCAAGGCTTCGCTGAATGTCACTTTCCATTGCTTCTTTCACACTTTTGACAACAATAATTATGAATTCTTTTTGCGAGGAAAGCACTGTGTCACTTTGGTTTAACCGTTCACGCTGGCAGTAATATGAAAAGCATGACAAGGAGCTGTTAATCCAGAAGGGTTTGGAATAAGAAAAATCCCAAAGTTCCCGAATTAGCCTTAGAGTACTCCAAATGGAGTATGCTAAAGCCTTTGATTGTGTGGATCATAACAAACTGTGGCAAGTTCTTAAAGAGATGGGAGTACCAGACCATCTTATTTGTCTCTTGAGAAACCTATATGCGGGTCAAGAAGCAACAGTGAGAACTGGACACGGAACCACTGATTGGTTCAAAATTGAGAAAGGAGCCCAGCAAGGCTGTATACTGTCGCCCTGCCTATTTAACTTATATGCAGAGCACATCATGAGAAAGGCAGGGCTAGATGAATCAAAAGTTGGAATTAAGATTGCCGGGAGAAATATCAACAACCTAAGATACGCAGATGATACCACTCTAATGGCAGAAAGTGAAGAGGAACTAAAGAGCCTCTTGTTGCGGGTGAAGAAGGAGAGTGCAAAACTTGGGTTGAAACTTAACATTAAGAAAACCAAGATCATGGCATCTGGCCCTCTCAATTCCTGGCAAATAGATGGGGAAGAAATGGAGGTAGTGACAGATTTTATTTTCCTGGGCTCCAAGATCACCACAGATGGGGACTGTAGCCAAGAAATTAAAAGACGCTTGCTCCTGGGGAGGAAAGTCATGGCAAATCTAGACAGCACACTAAAAAGCAGAGACATCACCCTGTCAACAAAAGTGCGTATAGTCAAGGCTATGGTCTTCCCAGTTGCAATGTATGGCAGTGAAAGCTGGACCATAAGAAAGGCTGAGCGCCAAAGAATTGAAGCCTTTGAACTATGGTGCTGGAGAAGACTCCTGCGAGTTCCTTGGACTGCAAGGCGATCAAACCGGTCAGTCCTAGAGGAGATCAACCCTGACTGCTCTTTAGAAGGCCAGATCCTGAAGGTGAAACTCAAATACTTTGGCCACCTAATGAGAAGGAAGGACTCACTGGAGAAGAGCCTAATGCTGGGAAAGATTGAGGGCAATAGAAGAAGGGGACGACAGAGAATGAGGTGGCTGGATGGAGTCCCTGAAGCAGTAGGCATGAGCTTAAATGGACTCCAGAAGATGGTAGAGGACAGGAAGGCCTGGAGGAATGTTGTCCATAGGGTCGCGATGGGTCGGACACGACTTCGCAGCTAACAACAACAAACACTCCAAACGGGAAGCTCCAAACATGGCCACAAAAACAAAGTTAGAGTAACAAAATCTTGCAAGTCTGAAGGCACATTAAAATCCCCCCCCCGCTTTGCCTTTACAGTGTAATAAACTACGAAGGGTTCCTTTTGTCTATGGCGGTAAGTTGTTTGGAATCAGTGGTGGGATTCAAATAGGTGAACAACCAGTTCTCTGTGTGGATGCTGCTTCCGGAAGTCCATTCTGGGCCTAGGCAAACAAAAAATTAGCTACCTGTTCTGCCGAAGTGGTGCGAACCGGCTGAATCCCACCACTGGTTGGAATCCATTCGTCAAGGATGAAACTTTGGCAGGTATGAGCCTCTGCATTTCAACTTGCCTTTAGAGTAAAGGAGGAAGTATTACTTTTGAGAGGGTTGGATCGGGCATGTCAAACTGCCAGCCCATGGGCCGGATGAATCACGCCGAAACCACACCCATCCCACTGCGGCAACAGGGGAAAAAATCCCGATACGTCGCACGATGTCCACGTGACATCGCGAGTTTGACATGCCCGGGTTAGATAGAAAAATGAAATTTCCCCATGAGGAGAAACTTCCTGACAGTGAGGACAATTAATCAGTGGAACAGCTTACCCCAAGAAATTGTGGGCGCTCCATCACTGGAGATTTTTAAGAGGAGACTGGACATTCACCTGCCTGAGATGGTGAAGGTTCTCCTCCTTGAGCTGGGGGCTGGACTAGAAGACCTCCAAGGTCCCTTCCAGCTCTATTCTATTCTACTCTACTCTACTTTACTCTACTCCTCTATTCTATTCTATTCTATTCTATTCTATTCTATTCCATATTTTCTATTCTATTCTATTCTATTCTATTCTATTCTATTCTATTCTATTCTATTCTATTCTATTCTATTCCATATTTTCTATTCTATTCCATATTTTCTATTCTATTCTATTCTATTCTATTCTATTCTATTCTATTCTATTCTATTCTATTCTATTCTATTCTATTCTATTCTATTCTATTCTATTCTATTCTATTCTATTCTATTCTTTGATTCGATTCGATTCTATATCCATATGCTTGGCAACTGACTCATATTTATGAGGGTTCCAGTATCCTGGGATCATGTGATCACCTTTTGCGACCTCCTAACAAGCCAGTTTCACTTAACAACCGTGTTTCTAACTTAGCAACTGCAGCGATTCACTTAACAAGTGTGGCAAGAAAGGTCGTAAAATAGGGTAAAACTCACTCAACCATTGTCTTGCTTAGCCACAGGAATTTTGTGCCCAATTGTGGTCGTAGGTCAAGGACTACCTGCATTCAGAAAGCCCACACACATTTACATTTTGATTCTCACCACCCACTGGAGCACAAAATGGGAGTGATCAGAAGACTGCAATAGCAGGTTGAAGATTTGCCTACCAGCCAAGGGGAAAAAAGGAAAGAATTAAACTATATCAGTTCTTGTGGCTCTCCCAACAGGGCCTTCATCAAATCCAGAAAAAGACCCAGCGTGAGCAACTCCGTAACAGACAAAGGCCAGAACAACCAACGAAGCAAAATTGTTATTCCATACATCGCAGGGATATCTGCACAGCTGAGGAGGATTTTTCAACCAACACAACATATGTGCACCCTTTAAACCAGGGGTCCCCAACCCCTGGTCCGTGGATTGGTACCAGGCCGCGGCATGCCAGCCACTGGTCTGCACAAACAAGCAAAGCCCCATCTGTGGGATGTAGGCAGCACACAAAGCCAAACCCCCTCTGGTCCGCGGAAAAACCTCTCTCCACGTAACCGGTCCCTGGTGCCCAAAAGGTTGGGGGACCTCTGCTTTAAACCCAAGAATATATTAAGACAGAAGCTGGTTCATCCCCAAGGATAAACCACCCAGACACAAATTGAGCCACGTGGTATGTGCGGTGCGATGCAGCGAGACATCTGCAGATCTGTACGCTGGTGGAACAAAACAACCAGTCCACAAACGCATGGCATAACATAGGAGAACAAGGAAGACGAGATTCAGCAGTCCATATTTATTTATTTTATTTATTTAATTAAATTTTTATACCGCCCTTCTCCCAAGGGACTCAGGGCGGTGTACAGGGCATATAATAAAAATACAAAACTACAAAAGTTAAAATAGAATTAAATTAATGCCCACGATAAAACAATAAAATATAGCAATATTTAAAACCCAAATTAATTCCCCATCAGGCCAGGCCAGCTTGTTCAAATAGGTGGGTCTTTAACCCGCGCCGGAAGGAGCGGAGATCCGGTGCCATCCGGAGCTCCACCGGCAGCTGATTCCACAAAGCCGGGGCGCCCACAGAGAAGGCCCTCCCCCTGGGGGCCACCAGCCGACATTCTCTGACCGGAGGCACCCTGAGGAGGCCCTCTCTGTGGGAACGCACTGGGCGGAGGGGAGTTGACGCCGGCAGCAGGTGATCCCCGAGGTATTCCGGACCCATGCCATGTAAGGACTTAAAAACCATCACTAAGACCTTGAACCTCACCCGGAAGACAACTGGTAGCCAATGCAGCTCACGGAGCAAAGGTGTAACATGGGAGTACCGGGAAACTCCCAAGACAACTCTCGCGGCCGCATTCTGTACCAGTTGGAGCCTCCGAGTGGTCTTCAAGGGAAGCCCCATGTAGAGAGCATTACAGTAGTCAAGGCGAGAGGTCACGAGCGCATGAGTGACCGTACACAGGGCATCCCGGTCCAGATAGGGCCGCAACTGGCGCACCAGGCGAACCTGGGCGAAAGCCCCCCTAGTCACAGCTGCTACATGTTCTTCCAAGGTAAGTCGTGAGTCTAGGAGGACTCCCAAGTTGCGAGCCCTATCCACGGGGGGTAACAACTCACCCCCCATAGAAAGAGATGGAACATTTTGAATGTCCCGGGATGCCGGAATGTACAGCCACTCAGTCTTGTCAGGGTTGAGTTGAAGTCTGTTCCTCCCCATCCAGACCCGAACCGCCTCCAGGCAACGGGACATCACAGCGAGGGCATCACTGGGGTGGTTTGGGGTCGAAAAGAAAAGTTGGGTATCATCAGCATATTGATGATACCCAACTCCAAAACCACGAATGATCTCACCCAGCGGTTTCATATAGATGTTGAACAGGAGAGGCGAGAGAACCGACCCCTGAGGAACTCCACAAACGAGAGACCTAGGGGCCGATCTCTGCCCCCCTGCCAACACCGACTGCGAGCGTCCCAGGAGATAGGAGGAGAACCACCGAAGGACCGTGCCTCCCACTCCCAATCCCCTGAGACGCCGCAGCAAGATACCATGGTCGATGGTATCGAAAGCCGCTGAGAGGTCTAATAGGACTAGGACAGAGGAACATCCCCTATCCCGAGCCCTCCAGAGATCATTCACCAGCGCGACCAATGCCGTCTCTGTGCTGTACCCGGGCCTGAAACCCGATTGGTACGGATCCAGATAATCCGCTTCATCCAGGGCCAAAGGGAGCTGATGCGCCACCACACTCTCAACAACCTTCGCAAGAAAGCGAAGGTTGGAGACTGGACGAAAGTTGTTCAACACAGCTGGGTCCAAGGCAGGCTTCTTGAGGAGGGGTCTCACCACCGCCTCCTTCAAGACGGAGGGGAAGTTACCCTCACTCAAGGAAGCAGATATCACCGCCTGGAACCAGCCTCGTGTCCTCTCCCTAGCTGCATAAACCAGCCAGGAAGGGCACGGGTCCAATAAACATGTGGTGGAGCTCAGCCTCCCCATAATCCTGTCCACTTCATCAGGGGTCACAGAATCAAACTCCTCCCAGGTAACATTGACAAGACCGCCCGTGTCCTGATCGCCAGACTCTGCCCAGCTGGAGTCCAAACCGGTCCGAATCCGAGCGATTTTATCCGACAGATGCTGACCAAACTCCTCGGCACGACCCTGCAAGGGATCCTCCCTCACCTCCTGATTAAGGAGCGAGCGAGTCACCCTAAACAGGGCGGCCGGGCGATTATCTGCGGACGCGATGCACCTAAAAGACAAAGGCTACTCTTTCGAAGACAGCAAAGTCCACATTCTGGACACAGAGGACCACTGGTTTGAAAGAGGAGTCAAAGAGCCCATCTACATTAAATGTTTTCAAGGGGGGGGAAAAACCCCAAGAAAGTACAGTTGCCCTTTGGAGTGCACTAGTTACTGTGTGTTTCCAAAAATAAGACCAGGTCTTATATTTGGGGGAAAATACAACAATAAAAGCATCCGTCTGGCTGATGATCTTAACTGGGGCTTAATAATAATAATAATAATAATAATAATAATAATAATAATAATAATAATAATAATAATAATAATAATAATAATAATAAAGTTGGAAGGGACCTTTGAGGTCATCTAGTCCAACCCCCTGCTCAGGCAGGAAACCTTATACCATTTCAGGCATTATTATTAGGGTGGGGCTTATATCACGAGCGTCCTGAAAAATCACGCTGGGGCTTATTTTCCAGTTTGGTCTTATTTTTCAGGAAAACATGGTACCTCGTTTGGTAATGAAACATCTGCAAGAAAACCACCAACCTCAGAGAGCATCAAGGACCCCACAGTTCAACCCTGAGCTACTCTCTTCTATCAGTACCATCATCATTATCATCATCATAAAAATAAAGTTGGAAGGGACCTTGGAGATCATCTAGTCCAACCCCCTACTCAGGCAGGAAACCCTATACCATTTCAGACAAATGGCTGTCCAGTCTCTTCTTAAAAACTTCCAGTGTTGAAGCATTCACCGCTTCTGGAGGCAGGATGTTCCACTGGTTCATTGTTCTAACTGTCAGGAAGTTTCTCCTTAGTTCTAGGTTGCTTCTCTCCTTGATTTAGTTTCCATCCGTTGCTTCTTGTCCTGCCTTCAGGCGCTTTGGAGAATAGCTTGACTCCCTCTTCTTTGGGGCAGCCCCTGAGATATTGGAAGACTGCTATCATGTCACCCCTAGTCCTTCATTAAACTACACATACCCAATTCTCTTCATTAGACTAGATATACCCAACTGTTCCCTTATCTGAAAGCCTCTTAACTTTGAACAAAGTCAAAAGACTTGTTTTGTCTTCCTGAGTAAAGATCCCGTAGCATCAGGTAAGGAATCTGCTCAGTGGTACGGCACAAACAATTTGTAATACTCTTTCCCCAGCATGGCTTGGATAAATTCCATCCTTGCATTGTTATACTGAAGATCAACAGCTTCCATGGCAATAACCGGATTGCCTTTATCAATGGAGGGCGCAGGGTAACAAATGAAAAAGCAGTGAACGCAGCGCTGCTAATGACATCAGGGAATATCTTGTTCACACAATGTGAGGAATCAAAAGAATTGTCTACCATTAATAACTGCTGTAAAGGCCAATGTCATGCAGAGAACTGATTCACAATTTCCTCCTACACACAAGGGGGATTTTTGAACACGGTTCAAAACACAAGCGGAGAAGCAAAACAGAGGTTACTCACTGCTAAGCAGTTCTTTATGTAGCTATTCAAACTTGGTCAGGAGATTATTAAAGCTCACAAACATGTATTAAAACTACGATGACCAAGTGCTTCATTTCGAAATACGAATCTGCAAGGTAGTCCTCGACTGATAACGGTTCATTTAGCGACCGTACAAAGTTACAAGAGCAAAGTTACAACCATTGCAGCATCCCGATGGTTATATGATCAAAATTCAAATGCTTCGCAACTGACTCGTATTTACGAGAGTCGCAGTGTCCCGGGGTCATATGATCAACTTTTGTGAACTTCTGAGAAGCAAAAAGCAGCAATTTACTTCACAACTGTGGCACAAACGATCGTAGAATGGGGCAAAATTCACTTAAGAAATGTTTCAATGAGCAACAAAAATTTGGGGCTCAGTTGTGGTCATAAGTCGAGGACTACCTGTAGTTATATTGGCTATTTCCAAAGAGGTAAATGGATTAGCCTACAGCAGCATATTGTTGTTTACACATCCTAACTAGAGATCTCTGAGTGAATTTGGTACTTTTGGCCATCATATTCTTCCCAAATATTTCTTTAATTTTACTCTATTTATATCCTGCTTTTATTATTTTTTATAAATAGCAAAAGGCAGCAAACGTATCTAGTACTCCTTCCTCTTCCCACTTTTCCCCATAGCAACAGCTCTGTGAACCCAAAGGTGCTTTTTTAGCAGGCAACTGGACTTTTCTTGTTTTCCTTTGAAGACATTTTGCTTCTCATCCAAGAAGCTTCCTCAGCTCTGACTGGATGATGGGGAATGGAAGGATTTATACTCCTTGCCGACAGCTGGTCGTTTGCCTTCTTTTAGAGAGTCGTTGAGGCCGCCTGGAGTTTTATCCAAGAAGGCTCCACACCCATTTGCACCACTCAGGTGACCCTGAGGACACAGATAAACCTCCAAGTGGCCTCAACAACTCTCTGAAAGAATGCAAACGACCAGCTGTCTGCAAGGAGTATAAATCCTTCCATTCTCCACCATCCAGTTCAGAGATGGAGAAGCTTTTTGGATGAGAAGCGAAATGTCTTCAAAGGAAAACAAGAAAGTCCAGTTGCCTCCTGAAAAAGCACCTTTGGGATAAGCATGACCTGGGTGACTGAGAATCTCCATGGACAACAACTCTCTCTGAAGTGAGTTGGGCCTAAGCGAGACATTAAAGAAAAGATAGGTAAATGGCTAAGAGCAGGAAAGTTGAAGAGGGGTTAATTCTGGCCTCACAAAACCAACCAATGCCTACAAAACTAGAATTGAGAAGACAGCAACAGATTGCAAGTGCTGCTTCTGCAGTGAAGATGAAGAAATAGGGATCTACCTACCATATATATGTGTGTGTGTGTGTGTGTGTGTGTGTGTGTGTGTGTGTGTGTGAAATGTTAACTATTTAGATTACCTTGCTAGGCCCCAAACATGGGGCAAATCTTTATTTCCTGTTTTCAGCCTATCTTGAAGGCCATCGAACAGGCAGTAGTCACACCGGACAGCTCATATATTTGTGTAAATTACTAACAAAGAATTAAGGGAGACTGAAATGCATTTCAAACTTATTAGTTTTCATCAGTCAGCCATACCCTTCTGAGATTCGAACCTGAGATTCGAACCTATATATATATTGCCTCCAAAAGAAGCACCTGGTCTTATTTTTGGGAGGTGTCTTTTATACTCACCTACGACACCGACAACCTGCCCAGCCGGTCCACTTCTTTTGCAGCTGAAGGAGTAGCTTCATTCTGCAACTGCATTCCAGCTTGCAATTTCTGGAAGGCCTCTGCAGCCGAGTACCGAGGTATGGATTCAATCCATAGCTCGGTTCTCGGCTGCAGTGACCTTCTGGAAAGCCCTGTGACTAAGTAATGCAGGCCTGGCTGCAGAAGAGGCCTCAGACGAAGAAGTGGGCCAGTGAGGAGAGGCCTGGCTGCAAGTGAAGTGGGTGCAGGGCAGGTGGGGCAGCTCCACACCCCCACCCCCTGCCCTAGCTTGATTTTTAAGTGTGTGCCTCACCCCCAAAACTAGGGCTTATTTTGGGGGTAGGACTTATATTAGGCCCACCCTCCAAAATCAAGCTAGGGATTATTTTCGGGGTAAGCCTTACTTTCGGGAAAACACGGTAGTTTAGCTGCTGCAAGAAGATCACACAGATTGGCTAACAACAACGGAATGACAAACTAGCACCAGTGGTGCATTGGAAGATCTGCAAGAAATACTGTTTGCCTGCAAGCAAGAAGTGATGGGATCACAAAACAGACAAAGTAATATAGCATGAAAAGGTTAAAGTGCTCTGGGACTTCAGAATTTAAACAAATGTAGGTACGGTAGTCCTCAGCTTACAACAGTTCATTTAGGGACGGGTCAAAGTTACAATGGCACTGAAAAAATTCACTTTTTCCAGGGCCGTTGTAACTTTCAATGGTCACTACACAGATGGGTGTAAGCCGAGAACCCTGATGATACTTGTAACACCATTGAGCAACGTCTGCCCATTGGGAAGGATTGGACAGGTGAATAAAAATGCCAAATCTAGTCTAAATGTCTTGCTGGCTATGCAACCAAACGTAATCATATGCTACATTTTAGTCAGAATCAGGTTTTTCCCCCCTCTATTTTCAGGTAAAGAGAGGATGAAAAGTAGTAATTCAGATATTTTTTTCCCCCAAGCCAATGTGAATTCCTCAACTGCTTGCTTGAATGCTATTGTCTGTGATGTGTTCTCAAGGACTGCTGGAATTTTAAGGACTTTTGCAGAAATATTAGATCAGCAATACTTTGGGAATGAACATGAGGCTTACTTTCTAAATAAGGGGTCCCCAACCTCTGGGCCACAGACCACTAGTGGGCCATGAGGTGTTTGTAACCGGGCCGCAGAAACGGTGAGCACATGCACGGCATCCCCATTTGTGTAACGAGTGTGCGAGCGTGTGCATGCAATGCTCCATTTGTGTCAGCGGCGGGCGCACGTGCACGCCACTCACTCAAATGGAGCTGCACCTGAATACTTGCCATCCGCTCATATGGAATCATCCCCTCTTCCCCCCCCCCCCATTCCACCAGTCCACAAAGCCAAAAAGTTTGGGGAATTCTGTTCTAAAACAGGAGATGCTCATGGAGCACCCACGATTTCTGGTGGCAAGCTGTTCCACTGGTTGATTGTCCTCACTGTCAGGAAGTTTCTCCTGAGTTCCAGGTTGCTTCCCTCCTTGATTAGTTTCCAACCATTGTTTCTCGTCCTTCGCTCTGGTGCTTTAGTGAACAACCTGCCCCGCCTCTGCTTTGTGGCAGCTCCTCAGATACTGGGACACTGCTATTGTGTCTCCCTTATTTCTTCTTTTCTTTAGACTAGCCAAAGCCAAGTCCCGCAGCCGTTCTTCGTATGTTTTAGTCTCCAGGACTTTGATCCTCTTAGTTGCTCTTCTCTGATTTTTTTCCAAACTCTCAACATCTTTTTTCATGATAAGGTGTGATAGATGAGGTTTTATGTAGCTTACACCATCATCCGCTGGAGGGAGGGGAAATTTCTCTATTTTTGCCCAGTATGTATCTTACTTGGTGTTTTTGATGACATTGATCACCAGAAGACAATACATGACTAGTTTCATTCATAGTGGGACTCATCAGGTGTATCCACCAAGATCTTCTTATGAGGTTCAAGCCATCTACTTGGAACTGAATCCAATTGGTGCACACAGGTGTAGAAATTACATAAAACGGCCTACACAAGGATTAATGTAATTTAACACCGATACCTGTTCATAGTTTCATCTGGTAGCAAATTTCCTACCTTGTTATCCACTACATGGAGCCTTGGTGGAGCAGTGGGCTAATGCCTCCTTAAGTAACACCAGCTGCCTGCAATTAGTGCAGGTTTGCGTCCCACCAGGCTCAAGGTTGACTCAGCCTTCCATCCTTCTGAGGTAGGTAAAATGAGGACCCAGATTGTTGGGGGCAATAAGCTGACTTTGTAATAATGTAGGCATATACATAGAATGAAGGCTATTGCTAAGCACATTGATTTGTGCTTTAAATTGTAAGCCACCCTGAGTCTTCAGAGAAGGGCGGGATATAAATGGGATTAAAATTAAAAATTAAAATTAAAAAAAATTAAATCATCTCCTCCCTACCCGAAAAATGACCCTATCCTTGGTATCCTTGTAGAAGGCCCTCAAAACCTGGCTATGTCAGCAGGCTTTGAAACGGTGATCAAATGAGATGGCTTCTTTGGCTTTTAATATCAGTTAAAATAGGGACGCGGTGGCTCAGTGGGTTAGGACGCTGAGCTTGTCGATCAGAAGGTCGGCAGTTTGGTGGGTCAAATCCTGAGTGCCGCGTAACAGAGTGAGCGCCTGTTACTCGTCCCAGCTTCTGCCAACCTAGCAGTTTCAAAGCACATAAAAATGCAAGTAGAAAAATAGGGACCACTACAGTGGGAAGGTCACAGCGTTCCGTGCGCCTTTGGCGTCTAGTCATGCAGGCCACATGACCACTGAGACATCCTTGGACAAGCGCTGGCTCTTCGGCTTTGAAACGGAGATGATCACCGGCCCCTAGAGTCGAAAACGCCTAGCACACATGTGCGGGGGAACCTTTACCTTTACCTTTATCAGTTAAAATGGTCTTGCTATTACAAATATTGTTGATGTTTTTCATTGTACCTGTTTTAATAGTTTGGTTGTATGAGTGTTCTTTACTTTGTGCCATGTAGCGTCAATATTCTGTGTGATGGGCAGCTACATAAATATGATGGATAAATAATACATAAATATAAATCTCTCTAGCTCTGGCAGTTTAAAAGATGGTAGACTGTACATACCCTTCTATACATCCACTTCTACAACATGCTGAGGAACACAACCTGAAGATTTCCTAAAGCTATTACCGAATAGAGCAGGGGTGTTCAAACTTGGCCCTTTTATGACTTGTGGACTTCAACTCCCAGAATTCCTCAACCTGGCACATGTGCCTGGCTGAGGAATTCTGGGAGTTGAAGTCCACAAGTCATAAAAGGGCCAAGTTTGAAGACCCCTGCAATAGAGGTTAACCCTCAATTTACAACCATTTGTATAGTTAAAAAGTGAGTTATGACTGTTATGAAAAAAGTGAGTTATGACTGTTTTTCATACTGAGGATTGCAGCATCTGATTTTTGCACTATAAAGCATAAAGTTCAGCTGTATCTAGAGCTGTCAGCCATCATTCTGGTTAATGAGCAATCAGATTCCCATAGAAGTTGATTGCTGCTTCGTTTTGAAGAAACATCCCATTCATACATGGATCAGTCCCATTGTGTATAATAGCGTGATATTGTTCCTGTAATTGCCATTACCTTTTCAAGGTTAGTTAAACCGCAACATTGTGAAAGGAGCATTACTCTTATGTCAAGGAGAAATACAACAAAATTCCAGACGTCAAAGATTAAAAAAATGTTGTTGTTTTTTTCCTAGAAAGAGTAACTTTAAAAGAATTGGGTAACAAACAGATAACATGACAACTCAATTGTTACTTCATATTATCCAAACTCAGTGAGATTTGGCCAAAAGAAATGTAATGGCCTGGACTTCAAAGAATTTGTGAGGTTTAACCATTGTTTCAGTAAGTGTAAAAAGGCAGAATTACAGGAGGAGGAGGAGCAGGGGGGGGAGGAGGAGGATGTACTATAAACCAGAGCATCACGCTAAGACCTTTAGATGTTTCCAGGGAAACTGGTGCATTGTGACATCATCAAAACAAATCATATAATTTGTGTTCAAAGTTACAACGGCATCAAAAAAGGGGACTTAGCACCGTTTTTCACAGTTACAACCTTTGCAGCATCCCCATGATCATGTGGTCAAAATTCGGACGCTTGGCAACTGGTTCGTATTTATGACTGCTGCTATGTCCCGGGGTCACGTGATCCCCTTTTGCGAACTTCTGACAAGCAAAGTCAATGGGAAAACCAGATTCACTTAAACAACTGAACAACTGCAGTGATTCACTTAACAACTGTGGCAAGAAAGATGGTAAAGTAGGGCAAAAGTCACTTAACAACTGTCTCACTTAACAACAGAAATCTTGGGCTCAATTGCGGTCATCGGTTGAAGTCTACCTGTACCAGAATGGACATAGAATGTTATGGAAAGGGGCCCAATAGTTCAGCAGTTCAAGATGCTGAGCTTGTCAGCTGGAAAGCTGACAGCCTGGGCTTGAGACCCGAGAGTTGCACAATGGGGTAAGCCCCTATTCCTTGCTCCAGCTCCTGATCACCTAGCAGTTCAAAATCATGCAAATGCAAGTAGATCAATAGGAACCACTTTGTGGGAAGGTATCAGCATTTTATGCACCATTGATGCATAGTCATGCTGGCTAGATGACCACGAATGGATGAATGGATGGATGGATGGATGGAAGGAAGGAAGGAAGGAAGGAAGGAAGGAAGGAAGGAAGGAAGGAAGGAAGGAAGGAAGGAGAGGATGGACAGGAGAAATGGAAGGAAAGAAGGAAAGAAGGAAGGAAGGAAGGAAGGAAGGAAGGAAGGAAGGAAGGAAGGAAGGAAGGAAGGAAGGAAGGAAGGATTTTTGTCCAAGCTTATTCCTGAAACGTACGTACAATTTTGCTTTTAACTCCAATGCAAGATGAGTCCAAAGCCATGTATTCTATAAATTCTCCAGGAAGCTTTTCAAAAGTGGCCATTATTTCAACCCTTGCAATTTAATGGTCCTTCACCTTTAATAATGACAGAAATATTTTACTCGCTGACCTTTCCAGTAACACTTTGAAATCTACAGAGAGAACACGGAGTCCAATTTTCTGAAAGCACTAACTACTAATCTTGCTTTATGAAATGTGGCCCAGAAAAACACATATACATTTCCTAAATATGATTTTTGCTCATTTCCTGAAAGCAAAATAGATAAGTTATAGATAAAAATGGGGGTGGGGTGGGGGGTGGCTCAGCGGTTAGAGAAGCTGATGTCACCTGGAAAGTTGACAGCCCGGATCTGAGACCTGAATACTGTCTAGTGTCTTCTTAAAAACCTCCAGTGATGAAGCACCCACAACTTCTGGAGGCAAGCTGTTCCACCGGTTAATTGTCCTGACTGTTAGAAAGCTTCTCCTTAATTCCTGGTTGCTTCTTTCCTTGATTAGTTTCTATCCATCGACTTACAACCACAACTGAGTCCAAAATTTCCATTCCTAAGCAAGGCAGATGTTAAATTGAGTCTTGCCCCATTTTGGAACATTTTTTGCCACGACTGTTAATGAAATCTCTGGAGTTGTTAAGTGAAACATGTCATCATTAAGCACATCTCGCTTCCTCCCTTGACTAAGTTTTCCAGAATGTCCTTAAGAAGTTTGCAAATGACAATCCCAAAATCTTTTTTTCAGTGTCATGGTAACTGTGAACTGTCTGTTAGACAAATGGTTGTGAGTTGTGGACAACCTGTATTCTGATCTTTGTATGTATAGACGCATCTTGGCATCTCACTATCCCAGTCTCTTTTGTTTTTACTTTCCAAAATAAATAAAAAAACAACAACTTCACATTCACTTTTATTTGCTTGCTTTCTGCTTACTTTCTCTAGTCTATCAGTATTGATTCAAATTTGTCTCTAAGTTCCCAGCTGGCAAAGTTGCACACTGCTTCAGACTGGATCCCTCAAAAAAAAAATGTTTCGGCGTGCTTTATCCTTGTTCAAAAGGACATATAAATCCTAAACTTCACCTGAGGTTTTCCAGTCAAAATAAAAGATTGCTGGGGGAAAAAAAAGTAATCATCTTGTACTTTGCTTTAATGTTCGCCTATTAGAAGCAGAGCAGTTCATCCTAATCAACTACAGTTTGGAACAAAATCTCAAGTGTGACATTTGACACTTCACTTCTAGGCTAGCAAACCTGGTCATCAAACTTTTCTTTTAAAATGTGTTGTCATGGTTCCAACAAATGGAACTCTTTGAAAGAACTTCGAGGCATTGTTTACCTTAAAGAATCTTTATTTGAGTAGCATAGCATCGGCACTAGCATAGTCGAAGCCAAAAACTGAGTTCCACTCCCCTGAGCACATAGCATCAAAGCACAGTTCCCTCCTTCAATTAACAGTCATAAATCACATCCCTCAATTAGTTTGAAGCCTGGGCTTCCCCTCCAGTTCTCCAGCCCACCAATTCTTTATTATCTCTTACTTCAACAACTTTGGTTCTCACGCTAGATTCTGTGTTATTATGTCTAGTTGGACTCTCACGTACATTCCCCACCCCTCCCCAGCATGATCTAACTCTAAAAGTGAAAAGAAGAAAATGGTTAAATCTCCAACTGTTGTGAATGCAAAAACATCTGATGTTATGTATCCAATGCAGGCATCGGCATAGCAACAGCCACCAGGGGGCATTGGCCTGAACGGTTTTGGCGGGAAACCTAGTTTCGGCGGGAAACCTAGGGCCAACCCCATTGGCTGGACACCTACCTGGCTAGGTATTTAAGGAGGCCAGGTAACCCTCGTTCCTCAGTATGCTACCCCCCAATAAAGAGCTGAACACGTACTCTGGCTGGCGTCTCTTCCTTGCGTCGGACCCACTACATTATATCCGATGTTAGCACGTGTGCCATATAAACCACATCCGTTCACAGCAGAACTGCCTTCAGGAAGAGATGGATTAATTATTCTGTTTGATGCACTACAAAATAGAATCACAAGGGATGCCTGTATGAAAGTTAGAATCCGCGGTCCTTGGTGCTCTTTGAGCAGGGCTGTTTTCTTGCAGACCTTTCATTTCCCAACATCATCAGTGCTAATAGGACCTGGCATTGCTAGCCCAGCACTGATGATGTTACCTAGTCAGATAATGAAATGTCTGCAAGCAAACAACCAAGCTCAGGGAGCACTAAGGATGCCACAATTTAACCCTCAGCCACCAATATTCTCTTCTAAAGTTTGAACGATATACCGAGATTTCTGTTTAGTGCAACACATCAGTGTCTTTGCGAAGTGTGAAAAAAAAATATTGAGCTGATATTATCCAAATGAAGTCTAAAGTATCGAGGGTCAAAGCACAACAATTGCCTGAAGAACATAAGAGGGAGTCAAATTACTCTCCAAAGCACCAGAGGGCAGGACAAGAAACAATGGTCAGAAACCGATCAAAGAAAGAAGCAACCTGGAATTAAGGAGAAACTGTTGTAAATCAAGGACTCTGTATTTCTGGGGGGAAGCTGTTCCACTGGTTGATTATCCTCACTGTAAGGCGAAACTTCTTGACACTGAGGACAATCAACCAGTGGAACAGCTTGCCTCCAGAAATTGTGGGTGCTCCATCACTGGAGATTTTTAAGAAGAGACTGGACAGTCACCTGTCTGAGATGATATAGGTTCTCCTGCTTGAGCAGGTGGCTGGACTAGAAGACCTCCAGGGTCCCTTCCAGCTCTATTCTATTCTATTCTATTCTATTCTATTCTATTCTATTCTATTCTATTCTATTCTATTCTATTCTATTCTATTCTATTCTATTCTATTCTATTCTATTCTAATTATTTTTCCAGAAAAATAACAGCCCATTACTTACCCCCAATTTACAATGTAAGATTATTTAATCTGGCCATTTTTTTGGAAATAATAACAAATTTGGAAGGTACCTTGTGGGTCATCTTGTCCAACCCCCTGCTCAAGCAGGAAACCCTATACCATTCAAGACAAATATTGTCCAATCTCTTCTTAAAAACTTCCAGTGTTGGAGCATTTACAACTTCTGGAGGCAAGCTGTTCCACTGGTTAATTGTTCTCACCGTCAGGAAATTTCTCCTTAGTTCTAGGTTGCTTCTCTCCTTGGAGGGTTCCCATCACTGCTTCTTGTTCTGCCTTCAGGTGCTTTAGAGAATACATTGTACACTAAGACATCTGGAATTGTACACCCACACATCTGGAAGTCACTGTACTGTAGCCACATTCTTCGTATCTCCATTCTCTCTCCGAACTTTCTGTATGCTGTTTTTTCCTGTGAAGTTTCGCTTAAACCATTCCTCAGTTGGACTTTGTCTAATCAAAAGCCATTAATCCCAACTTTAATTAACTGAACTGGCAATATTGTGAATTATTGAAGCAAACTGTACCCAGCAAGAAAAGACCACTAATTAATTGGGAGGCAAGACAGCACAATCCAGAGACAGGAGCAGAAATAGAGTACGCAACTGACTCATTCCATATTTCTGTTGCCTTTTGAAACACCTTTCCAAACACTGAATCACTCTAACCTTGCACAGTTTCAAGTCAGAACTGAGACAACGGAGCATTTAACCATCAAACAGCCTTTTGAAAACCAGAGATTTGAAGTCAAACCACAGGGAAGTAATTCCTTCCTTGATCAGATTAAAATCGTCAACATTAAAAGGAACCACAGTATGTGAGGAGAGAAAAAAAAAACAGAATCGAAAAACAAACGAAACGACTTCAGGCAACAATAAAGCTACTCCCCAACTTATGACCACAACTGAATCGAAGATTTCTGTTGCTAAGCCAGACAGTTGTTAAATGAATTTGGCCCCCTTTTATGACCTTTCTTACCACGTTTGTCAAGCGAACCACTGCAGTTGTTAAGTTAGGGACAGGGTTGTTAAGTGAATCTGGCTTCCCTGTTGACTTTGCCGGTGAGAAAGTCACAAAACGGGATCACATCACACCGAGACACCGTAACTGTTGTAAATACGAGTCCGTTGCCAAGCATCTGAATTTTGATCATAAAACCATCAGGATGCTGCAATGGGCGTAAGTGTGAAAAACAGTCATAAGTCACTTTTTTCTGTGCTGTCGTAATGGACCTTGGAGATCTTTTAGTCCAATTCCCTGCTCAAGCAGCAAACCTTATACCATTTCAGACAAATATCACTTCTTGAAAACTTCCAGTGTTGGAGCATTCACCGTTTCTGGAGGCAGGTTGTTCCACTGGTTAATTGTCCTCACTGTCAGGAAGTTTCTCCTTAGTTCTAGGTTGCTTCTCTCCTTGATGAGTTTCGATCCATTGCTTCTTCTCCTGCCTTCAGGTACTTTGGAGAATACCTTGACTCCCTCTTCTTTGGGGCAGCCCCTGAGATATTGGAAGACTGCTATCATGTCACCCCTCGTCCTTCTCTTCATTAAACTAGACGTACCCATTTCCAGTAACTGCTCTTCGTAGGTTTTAGTCTTCGGTCCCCTAATCATCTTTGTTGCTCTTCTCTGCACTCTTCCTAGAGTCTCCACATCTTGCAAACTTACAATAAAAAGAGAAAGGAAAACAACAAGGCCATATACACGTATCCTAAAATTTCCCTATTCTTGCATGCATGTTTTTGTTGTTAGCTGCAAAGTCATGTCCGACCCATCGCGACCCTATGGACAACGTTCCTCCAGGCCTTCCTGTCCTCTGCCATCTTCTGGAGTCCATTTAAGCTCACGCCTACTGCTTCAGTGACTCCATCCAGCCACCTCATTCTCTGTCGTCCCCTTCTTCTCTTGCCCTCAACCTTTCCCAGCATGAGGCTCTTCTCCAGTGAGTCCTTCCTTCTCATTAGGTGGCCAAAGTATTTGAGTTTCAACTTCAGGATCTGGCCTTCTAAAGAACAGTCAGGGTTGATCTCCTCTAGGACTGACCGGTTTGATCGCCTTGCAGTCCAAGGGACTCGCAGGAGTCTTCTCCAGCACCACAGTTCAAAGGCCTCAATTCTTTGGCGCTCAGCCTTTTTAATGGTCCAACTTTCACTGCCATACGTTGCAACTGGGAAGACCACGGCCTTGACTATACGCACATGCATGCAGGGTGATAAAAATACAGGAAGTCCTGTATTTAGTTCATTTAGCAACCATTCAAAGTTACAACGGCACTTGAAAAAATGAACTACGACCCTTTTACAGACTCCAGACCACTGCAGCATCTCCCTGGTCATGTGATTTACATTCATATGCTTGACAACTGCTCATATTTACGACAGTCGCAGTGGGCCGGCTCCTGTGTTCCCCTTTTGCGACCTTCGGAGAAGCAAAGTCAATGGGTCAAGCCAGACGCACTGAACAACCGTGTTACTAATTTGACAACTGCAGTGATTCGCTTAACAACAACAAGCAAGAAAAGTGGGACAAAACTCACTTCACAAATTTCTCACTGAACAACAACATACATTTTTGGACAAAATTGTGATTGTAAGTCGAGGACTTAAGTTCAAGTGCTGCACAATGAAGGGGTCAGAATAAAAAAATTATAAACTCCCTGAATTTTTTTAAAAAACGTTTTCTGCTGAATAGATCAGACAGCAGGGAATGGGATGACTGCAGAAATGACTTTGTACTTGTATTTCTCCATCCTAAATATAATAGAAAACATTGCATTATTTTTCCTATAACAGTCCAGCCTCTGATCTTTCCATCACAGAACAGCCCTGGTGGTGCAGGGGTTAGAATGCAATACAGGTAATCCTCAACATACAACAGTTCACTTAATGAACATTTGAAGTGAAAAAAGGGATTTATGATCACTTTTCACATTAGTGACCATTGCAGTATCCCCATAGTCACATGACCAAAATTTAGATGCTCGGCAATCGACTCACATTTATGACGGTTGCGGTGTCTCAGGGTCACGTGATCAACTTTGGCGACCTTCTGACAAGCAAGTTCAATGGGGAAGCCAGAGTCACTTAACAACCGTGTTGCTAACTTAACAACTGCAGTGATTCACTTTACAAATGGGACAAGAAAAGTTGTAAAATGGAGCAAAATTCACTTAACAACTGTCTCACTTAGCAACACAAATTCTGGGGTTCAGTTGTGGTCATAAGGCGAGGACTACCTATATTGCAGGCTAAATCTGCTCACGGCCAGGAATTCGATCTTGACTGGGTCAAGGTTGACTCAGCCTTCCATCCTTCCGCGGTCGGTAAAATGAGGACCTAGATTGTTGGGAGGTCAATATGCTGACTCTGTAAACTGCTTAGGGAGGATTGCAAAGCGCTGTGAAGCGATATATAAGTCTAAGTGCTATTGCTAAGTGTTATAGTGAAATTGGACCACAAAGCAGCTAACTACAGAATTCAGGTAACTGCATTAAATCCTTCTAAACTATTTTAACCATGGAGTATAAGAATAAATTGATGCTTCGCTAACATAAAATTGAAACCTGAAGTTTTTTTATTTTATTCTATTTTATTTTCAGGATTACAAAAACCTAGTTGGAAAAAAAGATTTGGAACTTTGTTAACTACTGTGTCTTTAGATGTGGTAGATGGATGGCAGGTCAAATTAGAGGCAGAAATTTATAAATTTTGGGCCTGCTTCATATATACGTGTGTGTGTGTGTGTGTGTGTGTGTGTATGTGTGTGTGTTTATCCTTTATCCTTTTTTTCTTTTTTATCTATCTTTCTTTTGTTTTTGTAAAATTTCTTTTTTCCTTTTTTTAGTTTGTCAAATGGCTGCCCAACTCATACATTACTCTGAGCAGCATAGAAGTTAAAATAACAATAGTTTTATAAAATCAGAAGATGGTGATAGCCCTGGGAATAAAACACTCAGCGAATTAATAAAATTCACATAAAGGCACACACTTCAAAACATAGTGCCTGAGGGGGGAAAAAAAACCAGGCCTTTCTTATCTGAGTCTTCTCATTTCTTGACCTGGAACATCAACTTCTTGATCTTAAGCGTCTTGAGAATCAGAACATCAAAAAAATCAATCAACAATAAGAGCTTTTATGGCACAGATAGGAAAACTCTTCAGGAACTGGACTTTATTCCCATAACTGACTTGGGCTGATGTCCAAAATCTAAGTAGGATCAGATCTTATTAGCATACGGAGAGGAGATCACCAAGAAATTCCCGTTAAAACGTCTTGGAGGAAAACAAACTAATTCCAGATTGCCATGAGGAGAATTGTAAGGCCTCTTAAACATATGAACAAGTTACGATTTCCTGGCAAAGGAAAAGCCTCAGATTCTTAGCTGCTGGTTTGGAAGTCTGTGAGGACATCCTCTGTTAATTAGTCATTTTAGTGCTCAAAGCTTTGCCCTTACCTACATGCTGAGAAAAAGACAGATCTTTGGCAAGCAGCCAAAAGCACAGATAATAGCAAGAAACCTGTTTATATTACTTTTCCAATGGTGGAACTCTAAAGAATTTCTTCTATGGGAAGTCCAGATGCTGTACATCCAAATGTCTTGTCTAGCCACCCAGCCACTACGTAACAAAGGGGATTAGGGGACCGGAGGCTAAAACCTATGAAGAACGGTTGTAGGAATTGTTTATGTCTAGTTTAATGAAGAGAAGGACTAGGGGTGACATGACAAGCAGTCTTCCAGTATCTCAGGGGCTGCCCCAAAGAAGAGGGAGTCAAGCTATTCTCCAAAGCAACTGAAGGCAGGACAAGAAGGAACGGATGGAAACTAATCCAAGAGAGAAGCAACCTAGAACTAAGGAGAAACTTCCTGACTGTTAGAACGATTAAATCAGTGGAACAATCTGGCTCCAGAAATGGTGAATGCTCCCACACTGGACGTTTTTAAGAAGAGACTGGACAGCCATTTGTCTGAAAAGGTATAGGGCAGACATGTCAAACTCGCGACGTCACGTGACGTCACGCAACATACCGGGACTGTTTTGCCATTGCCAGCAATGGAGTGGGCGCGGCTTCCGCGTGACGCGTCCAGCCCGCGGACCGGCAGTTTGACACCCCTGGCATAGGGTTTCCTGCCTGAGCAGGGGGTTGGACTAGATGACCTCCAAGGTCCCTCCCAACTTTATTGTTATTATTATTATACCCTTCATCATCAACATCAACAGACCTATCCTTATTGGTCTTCCTCCCATTCTAGAGAGCATTACATTCTAGACTTGTGCAGCAGGTTAGATCCAAAAGTGTCTCAAGAGAACACAAGAACCTCTTTGAACAAAACACACCACTGCCTGAGATTGCGCAACTGCAGCAGCTCTTTAGAAAAGCTGTACACATACCAAGGTGTCCTTTTTTTTTTTGCCTCCGAATCTAAAGTACTGCACAGCCGTGTTTAATCATGTTGTTCTCACACATTCTGGCTGAATATTCCTTTAATAACTCTTTCACACAGCAAGCCGGTCTCTGGGTGCGCGTGTGTGAAATGATTGTTAGCGGCTTGCAAAAAAGCAGAATGGATGACAAATGCTACTGGAGCCCTACTGGTAAAGAGTCATTCATGTAGTCATTTCTCCACATTAAGAAGGAAATGTAGCTGTCCCCACAGAGAAGGATTGAGAAATCGGAAAACAGAATGCCACGTTCTTTGAAAGGAATACTGTATAAAATTGTCACTGGCCATTTAAGCTTGTAGTGGAAAAAAAGAGACCGATGAAATGAACACAATTTTCATTTCAGGAGCTGACATTTAAGCATCAGACCTTTGGGTTGTACGTTAGATCCCCTTTGGGTCTTGTAGATCTAGAAGTCTGGATCGGTGGACTAGCCATGCCTTGTTGGGTTGGACCTTGGCCCGTCTATTCTAGCAGTCTGTTGCCGCAGGGGCCAACCACTGCGACACACAAGGAGTCCCTGTAGCATTTCAAAATATTTTTATTTTATTTATTTTATTTTATTTTTATACCGCCCTTCTCCCGAAGGACTCAGGGCAATACAATACAGGGCAATACAATAAAATACAATATATAAAAATTTAAAAAATATTAAATACAACAGCCCAATTCAATAAATTAATACAAAGCGTTAAAATACCCCTAAACCCATCAGACCAGGACGGCTTGTTCAAATAAATGTGTTTTTAGGTCACGTCGGAAGGAGCAAAGGTCGGGAGCCGTCCGGAGCTCCACCGGTAAACGGTTCCAAAGGTCTGGCGCGCCCACAGAGAACGCCCTCCCCCTGGGGGCCGCCAGTTGACACTCTTTGACCGACGGCACCCTAAGGAGGCCCTCTCTGTGGGAGCGCACTGGATGAAGGGAAGTTGATGCCGGCAGCAGGTGCTCCCATAAGTAACCCGGACCCATGCCATTTAGGGCTTTATAGGACTTCAGAGTTCAGTGGTGGGATTCAAATTGGTTCTCTGTGTGGATGCCACTTCCGGAAGTCCGTTCTGGGCCTGGGCGACAAAAAAATTCTGCTGAAGTGTGGTGCGAACAGGCTGAATCCCACCACTGCTTCAGACTCAATCCTCTGCCCTCAGTCTCACAGCGCGATCCCATGACTTGGTCCAGCCCTTTTTGATGTCAGCTAAGGTGGTATCGCATGCTAGTAAATTCCAAAGCTGAATGACATATTGTACAGGTAGTCCCAAAGGGGCTTTTCCGAAAGGCAAGTGGAATTTCTCGGGTTTTTTTTTTCCTTGAAGACGTTTCGCTTCACCTCCAAGGAGCTTCTTCAGTTCTGACTGAATTGAAGAAGCTTCTTGGGATGTTTTCAGTATTCAGCATTAAATCCTTCCTGAATTACGGCATACATTTCTTGCCCAGTCACATTTTTCTTACATCGCCAAGAGTCTGCATTTTCAACATCATCTTCTCCACCAAGTTTATACGTTACAATGAGACACCAATCCTTTTGGGGCCGAATTTATTAAAAGGCACTAATAGAAGTAACTTCAACTGAAAATGATAAATGCAGTTAGTGCAAAGTGAAAAGTGATCCATTTTAACTTCCTTCCTTCCTTCCTTCCTTCCTTCCTTCCTTCCTTCCTTCCTTCCTTCCTCCCTCCCTCCCTCCCTCCCTCCCTTCTATCCTTTCTTCCTCCCTCTTCCTCTCCTCCTTCCTTTCTTCCTCCCTCTTTTACTCTTCCCCTCCTTCGCTTTCCTTCCTTCCTTCCCTCCCTCCCTTTTCCTCTTCTTCTTCCTTTCTTCCTTCCTTCCTCCCTCTTTTACTCTTCCCCTCCCTCCCTTCTCCTTCCTTTCCTTCCTTCCTTCCTTCCTTCCTCCCTCCCTCCCTCCCTCCCTCCCTTCCTTTTACAACTACAAGGCTATCAGATCTATATTTGCAACCATGGGGACTACAGATAGATGTCAGCAAAGACAATTTTCCATAACTCTTTGCTACCCTCTATTGGTCATTCGTGATTTTGCAGCTCAGATACGGTAGCCTCGATGGGTGGAGTGCACCTGCTTGTTCTCCTGAACCTTTGGGGTCATTAACTTTGCCCTGGAAACAATCCCATTTACCCATCTGTAGCTACATGAACTTTAAGATCCTAGCAAAGGGAAAAGCAGGAGAGGTCTGCTTAAAACCTTCAACTGTCTTGAGCCATGAAATATCTGCCAATGTCATTTGAGCCCAGATTGCTCTGAAAGAATTAAATAGCAAAGCACTTAAGAAATCAGCTTGAGCCGGCAATGTTCTTGGACCGTGAAATGGAATTTAAACTATGACAAGGACAATGGGCCTGGCTTGATCACTATCCACATCAGCTGTAAGAATTTATTTATGTACGGTGAAAACTGAATCAGCTCAGTGTTGGTGACACCTCAATTTGAAAAGTGGGTGTGCTTGGCTGCTAAAGATAGAAAGCGAGGGAACAAGCATAATCAGAGGCTCTCCAACGAACCTTTTCAACACTGAGCACACCCTGGCTTTTAAAAGTCCTTGCAAAATTACAGATTTTAAAACTCCCTAGAAAATGACATTTAAGAAAGGGCATGTGTGCACCACAAGCTTTTCACTTGCCAAACAAGCTGCTTAGCTTTGTCTCCTGAAATTGCCCTAAAATTTAGTTCTTGAAATGCCAACTACTGTATCTAGATTTTTACAGGCAAGAACCTTGAGTTAACAAGGTACCATGAAGTCCTTCATAATCAACTGGTAAGCTTGTAAGCCGCCCTGAGTCTTCGGAGAAGGGCGGGATATAAATGGAATTAAAATAAGAAAAAGTATGCCAGCTAGACCCTCCTCGCTTCAAATAAGGACCTTCTTATAACTGGGAAGGTGATAAAGTGAGGTTCCATCCACTGGTAGCTCTTGACTTACAGCAGGTCATTCAGTGACCGTTCAAAGTTACAACAGCCTTGAAAACTGTGACTTATGACCGTTTCTCACGGTTACAACCTTTTTAGCATGCCCATGATCATGTGATCATGGGTAACAGAACACCTGTCTGACCTTGATGTATATAAATCACCGGGACCTGATGGATTACATCCCAGAGTTCTGAAGGAGCTGGCAGATGTTATCTCAGAACCATACTGTAGAGTATCATATCTTTAAAAAATCTTGGAGCACCGGGGAACTACCAGGGGATTGAAAAAGAGCTGATTGGTTCCCATCTTCAAAAAATGAAGAAAGAAAAAAAAAACAGACCCAGGAAATTACAGACCAATCAACCTAGAAAGATTCTGGAAGGGATAATAATTAAAAAAAACAGATCTGTGAACATCTAGAAACAAATAAAAGTTATAGCTAGAAGCCAGCACGGGTTTGTTAAAAACAGATCATGCTAAACCAATCTTATTTCATTCTTTGACCAAGTGACTAAATTAGAAGACCAGCGAAATGCTTTGGATATACAGTAGTATACTCAGACTTCAGCAAGGCATTTGACAAAGTAGACCACACTCTACTTCCTGGTAAGCTAGAAAAATGTGGGATAGACACCATCACCTGCCTGAAATTTAGCCATCTTTATTCCTTTACAGTTGACTTCGAATAGGATCTGTGAGAATCACAAAAGAGAATTCAGATTTCCAAATTGAGATTTGATTCTAACATGAAATCAAAGGGGGATTTTTTTTAAATCAGGATTTTAAATTCGACAGGGTGATCTAGTCCTTTGAGTTTGATGTCTAAAAGTGGCCTTTTTGTGCAAGCATAACACCCACAGCAGCTACATTTATTATGGAGTGGGAGTCCATAATAAACTTAATAAGCTCCTCCTCCCCTCTTCCTCCTCCTCTTCCTCCTCCCACTACTAATCCTCCTCCTCTTCCTACTACTACTAATCCTCCTCCTCCTCCTTCTCCTGTAGTTCAACCTCTGCCACTACATGAGGACATTTTTAATCCACATTTTGAAGATCAGTTCTGTAAAATAAAGGAAACACAATTTTAATACGTTTGGTAAGAGGGCTTCTATAAATAGCAACTCCTGCACAAAGTAGAATGATGGTACTTAGAACAGAAAAAATTCTGTGAATGATTCGTTCAAACCCTTTACTAAACAAAGCCTGTCTGAAGGAGACGAGAGAAAACATGAAACGGTCCAAGGCTATTCACTGTATGATACTAACATGGTACATCAATAGAACACCCAGTTCTTTGCAAAATACCAATTGCATTGAATGACTTCTTTTGAATGAGTAAATGCATTCGGAGCATACCCCAAATAAAAAGGATATTGTGACACTTGAGGATTGCCCGTGCAGAAACATACTGGGACCGGAAGCGAAAACATATAAGGAACGGGTATGTCTAGTTTAATGAAAATAAGGACGAGGGGGGACATGATAGCAGTCTTCCAATATCTCAGGGGCTGCCCCAAAGAAGAGGGAGTCAAGCTATTCTCCAAAGCGCCTGAAAGCAGGACAAGAAGCAACGGATGGAAACTAACCAAAGAGAGAAGCAGCCTAGAACTAAGGAGAAATTTCCTGACGGTGAGGACAATCAGCCAATGGAACGGCTTGCCTCCAGAGGTTGTCGGTGCTCCTACACTAGAGGTTTTTAAGAAGAGATTGGACAACCATTTGTCTGAAATGGTATAGGGTTTCCTGCCTGAGCAGGGGGTTGGACTAGAAGACCTCCAAGGTCCCTTCCAGCTCTGTCATTCTGTTATTCTGTGAGGGGTTAAAAAAAAACAACCCTCCCATCTACACCAAGCCTCCAGGTTTCTGTTCAGGACATTAAATTCCTTCTGTAAGGGAGATGGGCAGTTTCTAAATTTGATAAATAAATAAATTAAGCTTCCAAGATTATGTTTGTTTCAAGAAATCAACCTTACATTGTGTAAAATCTGTGGGCAACGGTTTGTCTCGGAATTCATGAAACAAAATCATGAAACAAAATTAAGGCATTCACTCTTTGGAACAACATTCAATAGATCCGATAGTTTTGTCTCACTATAACATATTGTTACACGAATGCAATATGTTTTAGGATCCTAATTTGATCTCCCTTTAAGGGAGCTTACCACAACTCACATTTTTTACAGATGGAAGGGTGAAGAATTCAGACTTGCCCAAACCAGCCAGCTGGAAATTAAGATTTATTGAAAAACAGAAGGAATGCATCAAGGATAAACAAACAACAATACAGTATCTAGTCTGTGTGCTATAGCATGTGTGTGTGTGTATACACACACACACACACACACACACACAATTAGTGGCAATAGTGGCAAAAATCTTTCTGCACAGCAACCATGAAGTCCCAAAGGCAAATTAAGGATCGACAAAACTCAGCATTTATCCATAATTCTTCCTTTGCATTGTAATAAATGTAAACTGCAGAACAAGTTCATTGCCGGGATTCAGAAGAAAAAAAAAACGCAAATTCCAGGGATCAGATAAATTTCGGTGTTACAGTAGTCAGAGGCACGGATTATGTCACAGCAGGAAGGGCAGTAAAAAAAATGGATTCCTTAAGCATCCCTAATCCTGATTTTTCTCTTTTCTCTCTAAAACATCAAGAAATATGCATATGCACCCAACACACACAAAAAGGTGATGCTTGGGGAATGTTAAAAAGTATATACAATAAATATTTGTGTAGGAAATTCCATATGTTAGGGAACTATGAGCTTAACTGGATTAATGTTGCAACACCAAAAAAAAGATCTTTTGACCCAGTCAACAAGTTGTATTTATTTATTTAGGAAAAGTATATGGCCGCCCAGCTCACTCATGGTGACTCTGGGAGTTTACGGAAGTAAAACCCCAATACAAACCCCAGTAAATCCTTACCCCCTGCTGACAACAATCAAATATTTGATGGGCACCGTATCAGAATAGAACACAACAGAACAGAACAAAATAGAATAGAATAGAATAGGAGCTGGAAGAGACCTTGGATGTCTTCTAGAGTCAAGCAAGTTATCAGTTTGAACTCATTGCGTTCCCACAACTGTTCCAAGTCCAGCCCCTCCTGAATTTCATTGACCCTTATCTAGTGCCAATTTAACAACAACAACAACAACAACAACAATAATAATAATAATAATAATAATAAAGTTGGAAGGGTGGCTCAGTGGGTTAGGACGCTGAACTTGTCGATCGGAAGGTCGGCAGTTTGGCGGGTCGAATCCCGAGTGCCGCGTAGCAGAGTGAGCGCCTGTTACTCATCCCAGCTTCTGCCCACCTAGCAGTTCGAAAGCACGTAAAAATGCAAGTAGAAAAATAGGGACCACTCCGGTGGGAAGGTAACAGCGTTCCGTGCGCCTTTGGCGTCTAGTCATGCCGGCCACATGACCACGGAGACGTCCTCGGACAAGCGCTGGCTCTTCGGCTATGAAACGGAGATGAGCACCGGCCCCTAGAGTCGGAAACAACTAGCACGCATGTGCGGGGGAACCTTTACCTTTACCTTTTGGAAGGGACATTGGAGATCATCTATTCCAACCCCTTGCTCAGGCAGGAAACCTGACAAATGGCTGTCCAGTCTCTTCTTAAAAACTCCCAGTGTTGGAGCATTCACAGCTTCTGGAGGCAACTCGTTAATTGTTCTCACTGTCAGGAAATTTCTCCTTAGTTCTAGGTTGCTTCTCTCTTTGGTTAGTTTCCATCTGTTACTTCTTGCCCTGCCTTCAGGCGCTTTGGAGAATAGCTTGACTCCCTCTTCTTTGTGGCAACCCCTCAAAAATTGGAAGACTACTATGATGTCACCCCTCGTCCTTCTTTTCATTAAACTAGACATACCTAATTCAATCAACCGTTCCTTATATGTTTTAGTGCTAGCTATTAAGTTGGCTAGATTCTTATAAGGTAAAGGTAAAGGTTCCCCCGCACATGCGTGCTAGTCTAGGGGCCGGTGCTCATCTCCATTTCAAAGCCGAAGAGCCAGCGCTTGTCCGAGGACGTCTCCGTGGTCATGTGGCCGGCATGACTAGACACCAAAGGCGCACGGAACGCTGTTACCTTCCCACCGGAGTGGTCCCTATTTTTCTACTTGCATTTTTATGTGCTTTCGAACTGCTAGGTTGGCAGAAGCTGGGATGAGTAACAGGCGCTCACTCTGTTACGCGGCACTCGGGATTTGACCCGCCGAACTGCCGACCTTCTGATCGACAAGCTCAGCGTCCTAACCCACTGAGCCACCGTCTCCCCTTAGATTCTTATACATAGACTTAAATAAATCTTCTATGCTGCAACTTTATGAATGGTCCTGATTCTTTTTTTGCCTGACATTGCTTTCAGAACTGCCATATGGAAATTTTAACTGGGTTAGTGGCTAAATGGCTAACAGCATTATGGGAATTGGATCACTGTTTAATAGAAAAATCAGATGGAACTCTGTATTAGAGAAAATTGCAAACAAGGTGGATTTTCCAACAGTTCTTTTTTAAAAAAAAGACACCAATAATCTAATAAATCTACATCCCAAATCATACATCATTCTGATAGACATTGAATTTAGATTGATCTTTGTTCCTCTAAAGTAGATGTATTAAAATCATTGAAAATTCTTCCTTATGGTTAATTTAGTTCTCTCTGATTTCAGTGGGACTACATCAAGAATGATAAAGTCTTGATTTGATACCATATTTTTTAAGAAAGCAGGAGAAGAGTTACCACACTCACAGTTACCACACAGTGAAAACAAAATGGTGGTATTTCTGAACTTATAAGGGAAAATGCCATTTTTTAAAAAAAGCACCCTACAATGTATGAAATTAACTATGTCTATGTGTAACCCTAGTTAATTTAAAACCAGAAGTTAATCTATACTCCTAAGTCTTTGGTTGATGATATGCTATATTGCTCTACCTTGAGCAAAAATAGCATATTTCAAAAATATCAGTTGGCCATGAAAAAAATAAATCCTAAAAACATTGTTCCACATCAATTAGTAGATGCTTTTCCTTCTCTGCATCTATAGATAAATTCATTATTTTTAACTTGTTGCTGGTGAGCTGTCCTTGAACTATAAGAATGTCAGTTTGTGGGTTTGTGATTCATTTATCCTGAGTCTGTTCCTTTGTTTCTAGATTTTACTTGTTTGAATTTTTAATAATATATATACAGGTAGTCCTCGTCTTACAACAGTACTTTTAGTAACTATTTGAAGCAGTGGTGGGATTGAAATAACTGAACAACCGGTTCTCTTCTTAGATGTAGGCCTGGTCCTCTGAGGCCTAGAACAGACTTCCAGAAGTGGCATCCACGAACTTCCAGTAAACGGTTCTAGTCCTGGGAGGCCTCCTCCAGGCATCCGAGGCCTAGACCGGACTTCCGGAAGCAGTGTGCATTCCGCCTGTTCTCCAAACTCAGCAAAATGTAGCTACCGGTTCTGCCGAACCAGTGCGAACTGGCTGAATCCCACCACTGATTTGAAGTAACAACGGCACTGAAAAAGTGACTTATGACTGTTTTTCACACTTATAACCATTGCTTTCCCCCTATGGTCACATGAGCAAAATGCTGACACTTGGCAACTGATTTGTATTTATGATGGTTACAGTGTCCCGGGGTCATACGAGAGACCTCGGAGCCGACCTCTGCCCTCCTGTCAACACCAACTGTGAGCAGCCCAGGAGGTAGGAGGAGAACCACTGTAAAACAGTGCCTCCCACTCCCAACCCCCAGAGACGCCGCAGTAGGATACCATGGTCGATGGTATCAAAAGCCGCTGAGAGATCGAACAGGACAAGGACAGAGGAGCAACCCCTGTCCCGAGCCCGCCAGAGATCATTCACCAGCACGACCAATGCCGTCTCTGTGCTGTACCCGGGCCTAAAGCCCGATTGGTTTTTGGTTTAGATAACAAGGGAAGGTGATGCGCCACCACGCTCTCAACAACCTTCGCTAAAAAGCGAAGGTTGGAGACTGGACGATAGTTATTTAAAATAGCCGGGTCCAGGGCAGGCTTCTTGAGGAGGGGCCTCACCACCGCCTCCTTCAAGGCGGCGGGGAAGATACCCTCCCTCAAAGAAGCAGTTATTACTGCCTGGAACCAGCCTCATGTCCCCTCCCGAGCTGCATACACCAGCCAGGAGGGGCATGGGTCCAATAAACACGTGGTGGAGCTCAGTCTCCTCATGAACCTGTCCACTTCGTCCGGGGTCACAGGATCAAATTCAGTCCAAATGGCATTCTCAAGACCGCTCGATTCCTCCCCATCAGACTCTGCCCAGTCAGAATCCAAACCGGCCCGAATCTGAGCGATCTTGTCCGCAAGATGATGACTAAACTCCTCGGCCCGCCCCTGCAAGGGCTCCCCCCTCATCTCCTGATTAAGGAGGGAGCGGGTCACCCTAAACAGGGAGGCCGGGCGATTATCTACGGACGCGATGAGGGCAGCGAAGTAATTAGACCTCGCTGTCCTCATCGCCGCGAGGTAAAGTCTCGTAGCAGTTCTCAACTGCAATCGGTCAGATTCAGACCGGCTCAATCTCCAACTGCTCTCCAGACCCCGTCTCTGACGCTTCATCTCCCGGAGCTCCACAGAAAACCATGGGGCCCAACGGGATCTGCGCCGGATCAGGGGTTGCAAGGGTACAACACAGTCGAGCACCTCCGTGGCAGCCCTTTCCCAGGCATCCACCAAGGCGTCAGCCGAGCTGTGAGTGGGGGAGATAGGTATAGACCCAAGCGCCGTCTGGAACCGATCACTTAACAACCGTATTACTAATTTAACAACACTTAATAACTGTGGCAAGAAAGGTCATAAAATGGGGCAAAACTCACTTAACAAATGTTTCACTTAGCAACATTAATTTTTGGCTCCATGGTGGTTGTATGTCAAGGACCACCTGTATCAAAATATATTTTGATATAAAATTTTCACACGATATTATTCAGGGATTGGCTTATTTGGCAGAAGATTCACAGGCACAACTTATCCCAATGCCCCAAAATCACATCCTTTCTGTAAGCTTGTAGTCCTGGATCTTAGGCTTTTTTCTTCTATATTTCCAAGTTGATGGCTGTTGTTTTCATAAACCTCTGATCCATGTTGACATAATGGCTCTCTTTAGTGTTCTGTACCAGCCTGCTACCGGCCCTGCAGAAAAGACAGGGACAACCCCTTTTACAAGAAGGCAAGAGGCTGGAATTACGCCTGCCAAATTTATTGCTACAAAAACAAATAGAACAAGACACAAACCAAGAAACAGGAGCTTTTCAAGAGGTTGCCTTCAGCAAACCAGCCCTCCCACGCATTCCCCCTTAAATACAGTTCAGGGCGTGGCTTCTCTCTGCCTCCTTCCCAGGAGCCCCATTGCCTTCCTCTGTTTACTCCTGATTGACTTCCTCCTGCGTCGGGCGTCCTTGAACAGGGCCAGCTGTGGGTCATCTTCATCCACGCTGTCAGGCTCACACAGCTGGGTCTGCGTCGTGACCAGATGAGAGGGGCCTGGCTGAGGACTCTCATCAAGCTCTTCAACACCCCCCTCTTCCTCCTCCTCTGAGTCATCCGACCCAACTGCCGAACCCACAGGCTGACCCTGAATCACAACATTTAGTGAAGAAACCCTTGGATCGAGCTTCACCAATTTCATTCCTTGGGGTATATATGTTTATGGAGATTCTGTCATCCAGGTCATGGTTGTCCCAAAGGTGCTTTTTCAAAAGTCAATGGGGCTTTGTTTTTAAAATTAGCAATAGCACTTAGACTTATATACCACTGTTGTGATTCCTTGCCAGCCAGTGGATCCGGCAGCTGAGTATGAAGAATCAGATGAGGGACCTGGAGTGACATTAGAGTCAGAGGAAGGCTCTGTGGAGCACCAAGACTTACAGTCGGACAAGGAGTCTGGCCCCTCTACTCACGCTCAGGCTGAGACACAGCTGTGCTGGGAGCCTGAGTTGGACAGTGATGAAGCACAACTGAGAAATATCCAGGATGCGTGACAGCACCAACCAGAAAAGAGAGTAGGACAGAGGAATGCAATGGGGCGGCTCCAAAGGCAAAGGAGAAGGCATTAGGAAGCCACGCCTTGGCTGAATGATAAAAGGGAAGGTGTGGGAAGTGCTGGTTGCCTAAGGCAACTGTTCCTTGTTGAGGACTGAGTTTCTGTGGACTGTGTTTGTTTGCCTTGGATATTGACTCAAGTCTGTGAGAATAAAATGGGATTGTTTTTTTTTCTTGTGGTTCCTGCCTATTTCTTGGAAGAGGGGTTTCTCCTTGTGAGCATAACAAGGACTCACACTTCATGTTTTACAGCCCTCTCTAAGGGGTTTACAGAGTCAGCATATTGCCCCCAACATGACAGAGTGAAACATCCAGTTGCCTTTTGAAAAAGCACCTATGGGACATTCCTTAGGGCAGAGGTCCCCAACCTTTTGGGCACCAGGGATCGGTTTCGTGGAGAGAGGTTTTTCCACGAACCGGAGAGGGTGTGGTTTTGTGTGCTGCCTGCATCCCGCGGATGGGGATTTCCTTGTTTGTGTGGACCGGTTGCTGATCCATGGACCAGGGGTTGGGAACCCCTGGCTTAGGGTACAAACATGTTTTTGATAAAACTGGTCTTTGATTGTACAGTATATATGGCATCCTGACCCAAATGTGCTAAAACTGATAGCATTGTCCTTATCATTAGCAGGCGATTTTGCAGTAGTATGGATACATTTAAGACAAGTAGGGTCTTGGGAGGTTAATTGCAAGTGCAAGTCATAGCAATCATATCTTTAGGCATACAAAAAAACCCACATTCTGATGACAACCGACTGGGACAGCATTAGCAGACCTCAGGTTATCTCAATGACACACATGCATACACAAACACACTAGGCCCCCAACCGGAGAGAGCAAAATGGCCAAAACATATGAAGAATGGTTGCAGGAATTGGGTGTATCTGGTTTAATGAAAAGAAGGACTAAGGGTGACGTGAGAGCAGTGCTCCAATATCTGAGGGGCTGCCACAAGTAAGACGGGGGCGGGGGGGGTCAAGCTATTCTCCAAAGCACCTGAGGGCAGGAGAAAAAGCAACGGATGGAAACTAATCAAGGAGAGAAGCAACCTAGAACTACGAAGAAATTTCCTTACAATCAGAACAATTAATCAGTGGAACTACCTGCCTCCAAAAGATGTGGGTGCTCCAACCCTGGAGGTTTTTAAAGAACAGATTGGACAACCATTTTTCTGAAATGTTATAGGATCTCCTGTTTGAGCTGAGGGGATGTCTAAAAGACTTCCAAGGTCCCTTTCAACTCTGTTATTCCCTTTATAAATGAGCAGACAATCCCAAAAGGACATAAAAATCAAAAGAAATAACTTAAAAGAAGTGGGACTCAAACCTTGGCGTTTCCAGATAGTAAATTCCTTAAAATGTGCATATGTTGATTTACATGCCTAAAAGCTAATTAGGGAATAGTGACTAGAATTTCACCGGAGGTCAGGCGGCTGACATTGAAATTAGTCTTTGGTGCAATTAAATAGCACTCATTATATTGTTAGCTCACTAAATAATAGCTTCTAAGACAAGTTCTCTGGGAAAATTTACCTCCTAGTCATCCTAAACAGCTCCTCTTCAATCTACACCCACCCATCCAAGAGCAACTGCAAACTAATTACTCCTAGTCATTATTTTTCTAAATCAGTTCTAAATAAACTAATCTAGAAGTAATTTATTGCCTCAAGGTACTATCCTTCTCAGCAAACCAGCAGCTAGTTAATTCCCAAGCTTTTTTCCAAATTTATTACGCAGAACTCCTGCACTAGATCTGTTCCTAAACAGTATGCAGGTAGTCCTCAACTGATGGCTACAAATGAGCCCCCAAATTTCTGTTGCTAAGCGAGACAGTTAAGTGAATTCTGCCTCATTTTACAACCTCCCTTGCCACAGTTGTTAAGTGAATCACTGCAGTTGTTAGGAACAGTTTAGGAACAGATCTAGTGCAGGAGTTTTAGGTAACGAATTTGGAAAAAGCTAGGGAATTAACTAAGAACAAAGCACCAGAAAGCAAGAGAAGAAACAATGGATGGAAACTAATCAAGGAGAGAAACAACCTGGAATTAAGGAGAAACTTCCTAACAGTGAAGATAATTAACCAGTGGAACAGCTTGCGTCCAGAAGTTCTGGGTGCTTCATCACTGGATGTCTTTAAGAAGAGACTGGACAGTCACTTTTCTCAAATTGTTTATGGTCTCCTACTTGAGCAGAAGACCTCCAAGGTCCCTTCCAATTCTATTCTGATTGGATTCGTGGAAGTTGAGTGTTATTGTCTTCTTCTGCGGTTTTTGATTTTGATTCTGATCCTGATTTCTGCACTGAGTCCATAGCCTTGGACTTCCAGCGTCCTTCATCCAGGTAATCCATCCCAGCCCTGCTCCCCTTCTATGCTGAGAGGTGCATAGCCAGGTAGGTACCACCTGTTAAAGCAGTATTTCACAATGATCCCTCTAAGACTTCAGGGGTAGGCAACCTTGGCTCTGGGAGTTGACGTCCACGAGTCATAAAAGAGCCAAGGTTGCCTACCCCTGCTCTAAGTTCATTGGATCAGATGAGCCGCGCACGGCATGTGCCTCCATCAGTGCTATTTTTAAAACAGCTAACTCTGAGTTGTGGGTGTTGTGTAATGGAAGTGACACAACTCAGGGCCAGCATTTACAACTAAGAGGAAAGCTCTTTGACAGAAAGTCTGTAGTGCATAGGAAGGACGGGGTGTGTGCAACAGAAGAGGCAATAAAAGAAACCACTGCCATCTTTTTAAAATCAGAACAAATTCATTCCCAAGCGTTAAGTCTTCATGTGTAAGATTCTGTGCCCAAAGCAGCACTAAACGAATCTTACTTCCCAACTCTCACAAATGCAGATTACGCACACCAAATGAGCATTAAACAGGGGGAAGCAACATCATTTCATATATCCATTTTTATCCTCTGTGGGTGAAGAAGGGGATTAAGTTGGCGCAGCTCGGCCTATTAGATATAAATCTGCAGAAAAGATCAGGGTGGTGAAGTTGGCTGTTGAAAAATCCACAGGTATTTAAAGAGGTTTATTATACAGATTTCAGCTTTGTGGAACTGCCTTTTTTTTAAAAAAAAATTAATGTTGCTCTCTTGCAACATACACTGGGAAAGAAAGAAAGAAAGAAAGAAAGAAAGAAAGAAAGAAAGAAAGAAAGAAAGAAAGAAAGAAAGAAAGAAAGAAAGAAAGAAAGAAAGAAAGAAAACATCACGGCATGGTGGACTACAAATAGGCCTCAACTTACGATCACAAGTGAGCCCCAAATTTCTGTTGCTAAGCGAAACAATTGTTAAGTGAGTTTCGCCCCCATTTTAGGACCCAAAATGCGATCACATGACCATGGAGGGGCCCAGCCAGCAAAAGGACCCAGATTGTTGGGGGCAAATAAGCTGACTTTGTAATAATGCCACTGGGGGGGGGCGAAAGCGAAAGGCATATACATAGAATGAAGGCTATTGCTAAGCACATTGATTTGTGCTTTAAACTGTAAGCCGCCCCGAGTCTTCGGAGAAGGGCGGGATATAAAATGGGATTTTTTAAAAAAAAGTACGAATCTAGGTTGTCAGTAAGCTCTACAGATGTCTGTCATAACTTCAAATGGTCATTAAGCAGTGGTGGGATTCAAACATGTGAACAACCGGTTCTCTGTGTGGATGCCACTTCCGGAAGTCCGTTCTGGGCCTGGGCAACAAAACATTAGCTACCGGTTCTGCTGAAGTGGTGCAAACCGGCTGAATCCCACCATTGTCACTAAGTGAGCAGTTGTAAGCTGAAGCCTGACCTGTGTGGATATCCTTTTATGCTTTTGATAAAATTCCAGTCAAATACAGAAACTTATTTTCCTTAAAGAGAAGCAATTATGTTTAATTTCACTCATTTTCCTAGTCTTAAATTCATCTCAACCCACCTCCATTTTACTTTGTTATTTAAAGAAGGGGGGGAAAAGGGTCTGGTTTGGGTAAGGATTGCATGCGTATATTTCTCTTGATATGTGCGTTATTCTGCATACCTTTTAAACAAATGAAATTCTGTGCACATTTTCCCCTAATATATGCATTTTTCCCACCCATTATCTTACAAAACTTCATCACAAAGAGGGTTGTGTTTTTTTTTAAATGGATTACTTTTGCAATCTAAAGAACTTTCATATAAAACTCATGAAAGAAAACTTTTATTCTTTGGGGAAAGCAAGAAATGTGCCCGAAACCCTGTTTTTCTATAAACTCTAATAATAATAAACCTTTATTGTCAAAGTACAACATGTGTACACTGAGATTAGCTGAGAATTAGCTCTAATTCTGCTACATCAATCTAAACCTGAACTGAGAATTTTGTTTAAATCGCAGATCAAAAATCATGTTGCTCAAATTGCAACTGATGGATGAATTATTTCAATTAATGAATTCAGCCACTGCAAGGTCTTCGCGTTCCAGCTGTTTGACAAGGCTTAGCAGACTGTGCACAGGGCACACTACAAATTTATAAATCGGGACACCACTACCCCCCTAGAAAAAAAAATCTAGAGTCACTGTTTGAAATTCCTGAGAAGCCACAGACCCTTCTAGCTAGAAAATCTGGCAGCTGCATTCCCAACACAGCTGGAAAGTTGAAATGCAAACCTTTTTTTGCAGAGAAGATATCCTCCATTTAATGAAGAGGCCAGCACAGGACACATTTAAACCTAATCTAGTAAAACCAGCCAGCTTGAAGATTGCTCCTGAAAAGGAATCACATCAAGCAAAGCCAGAAATATCTCTGTGTTTCATATAAATACTAGTAATAATTAGAGTTTGGGATTTAAAGGTAAAAAGAGCATTGTTTCAAAGAGCATTGGAAGAGATGGGTAATCAGAAGCATGGTGGATGGATGTGGTTACATTGGAGATAAATACACCATTGGAAGACTTGAACCAAGTTTGGGATAGGCCCGTGGTGGCAAACCAATGGCACGCATGCCACAGGTGGCACACAGAGCCCTCTCTGTGGGCACGCGCACCATCACCCTAGGCCTTCAGCTAGGTTTTATAAAACCTTTTTGCTTTAGGTCTCCACCGCTGTGTGCAAAAATAAAAAATAAAAAATGGTTCAATCAATTTCAACTTCTCGTGGAAAAAAAAGATCTCGCAAAGTTGGAATTCATTGATTGAACTTTTTAGTCCCACCCAGTCTGCCATTACCACCGCAGCCATGCCCACCGAATGGGCCACGACCACCCAATGGGCCATGCCCACCCGGCGATACATAAGTGGGTTTTGGGTTGCAGTTTAGGCACTTAATCTCTAAAAGGTTCGCCATCACTGGGATAGGCCATCATGGAGAAAATGTACGTGGGTGCTAACAGTGAGACTAGCTAGATGACACATAATCACTCAATCAATCAGTCAATCAGAAAGCATGGGTTCTCACAGACAGCCAGTTTGCAGTTCCTTCAATGAACACGTCAATGAGGTGTTACCCCCCCCCCCCCCCGTTGATAGGGCTCGCAACCTGGGCGTCCTCCTGGATTCACGGCTCACTTTGGAAGATCATATAGGAGCCGTGACCAGGGGAGCTTTTGCCCAGGTTCGCCTGGTGGGCCAGTTGCGGCCCTAGCTGGACCGAAATTTATTTATTTATTTATTTATTTATTTATTAGTTTTTATAAACCGCCCTTCTCCCGAGGGACTCGGGGCGGTGTACAGAGGAAGGAAGGTATACAGATGAACAATAAAAATAATAAAAACAATAGTGAAAACAAACTGGGACCCCAATTAACGCTATCATGCCAGGCCGGACTGCTGGAACAGGAAAGTTTTTAAGTCGCGTCGGAAGGTACGGAGGTCGGGGGCCATCCGGATTTCGGTTGGTAAGCTGTTCCAGAGGGCTGGCGCACCCACTGAGAATGCCCTCCCCCTGGGGGCCACCAGCCAACATTCCTTGAGCGGTGGCACCCTGAGGAGGCCCTCTCTGTGGGAGCGCACAGGACGGTGGGGTGCTGACATTGGCAGAAGGTGCTCCCGTAGGTAGTCCGGACCCATGCCATGTAGGGCTTTGTATGTCATTGTTAGCACCTTGAACTTCACACGGAAGGCAACCGGAAGCCAGTGCAGCGCACGGAGGAGAGGTGTGATATGGGAGTATCGGGAGGCTCCCAAGAGTGCCCTACGCACAGTCACTCATGCGCTTGTGACCTCCTGGTTAGACTACTGCAATGCTCTCTACATGGGGCTGCCCTTGAGGACCACTCGGAGGCTTCAGCTGGTGCAGAATGCGGCCGTGCGAGTTGTGATGGGAGTTTCCCGATACTCCCGTGTAACACCTCTTCTCCGTGAGCTGCATTGGCTCCCAGTTGCCCTCCGGGTGAGATTCAAGGTGCTGGTGATGCCCTATAAAGCCCTAAATGGCATGGGTCCGAGTTATCTTAGGGAGCACCTGCTGCCAGCATCAAGCTCCCATCGTCCTGTGCGCTCCCACAGGGAGGGCCTCCTTAGGGTGCAGCCGGTCAGTGAGTGCCGGCGGGTTATCCCTAGGGGGAGGGCGTTCTCTGTGGGGCGCGCCTGCCCTGTGGAACGACCTGCCTGTGGAACTCCGGACCGCCTCCGACCTTCGTTCGTTTCGCCGGGACCTAAAAACCTGGTTGTTTGATTTAGCTGGCCTGGACTGAGGGGTTTTACATTTTTAATTTTTAAATTAAATTTTAAATTTGGGCTAACGTTATTTAATTCTATTTTGATTTTAACCGTATTCTAACTTTTGTACTGTTTTAACTGTTTTTAACTTTGCCCTGTAAACCGCTCTGAGTCCTTCGGGAATAGGGCGGTGTAGAAATCTAATTAATAAATAAATAATAAATAAATGGAGATTCTCAATCATCCCAATCACAGTTGTCCCAGCGGCTGGACTTCCTTCTTGTTGTGGTTTCTTGAAAACGTTTTGCTTCTCATCCAAGAAGTGAACTGAACGGACATCAACTGAAGAAGATTCTGCGATGTGAAGCCAAACATTTTCAAGGGGGGGAAAAAAAACCAAGAAAGTCCAGTAGCCTTTTCGGAAAGCACCTTTATTTCAATGAACACATATTGTCCCAGGATTTCACTGCAGCGGCCTACATGGGTTGTAGATAAGGACTAGGAGAGCCCTTCTGCGCTCTAAAGGACTTTTCTCCTTCAAATCAAATGAAAGCATTAAATCGTCTTAGACCAGGGCTTTTCAACCTTTTCACCCATTGTACCGCTTTTAGGATATGGCAACATCCGAGTACCACCAGTTGCCTAGCAAGGTGTCAAAAAATTGATGACCAAAAAAAAAAAAAGGAAAAAAGTGATGAAGTACAGGTAGTCCTCGACTTACAACAGTTCGCTTAGTGACTGTTCGAAGTTACAATGGCACTGGAAAAAGTGCCCCCCAAGCCACAGCTGAGCAACACACCTGCCTGCCCGCCCAGAGCACTCTTCCTCCTGTCCGAGGTTTTCATTGTTGTGAGCATTTCTTCTTGAGGGTTGGCAGCGGGGGTGCGGTGGGGGGGTGTTTGGTTTTTATTCCCCCCATCTGCTGGGTGGTTGCAGCAGGTTTTCGTCACTTCACATGACCCTGGGACACTGTGACCGTCATAAATATGAATCAGTTGCCAAGCATCTGAATGTAAATCACAACATCCTGGAGATGCTGCAACATTCCAGCTGATCGGCGCTTCTTCTGGGCTCAGAAGCGGCAGGATCAACGCAGAGCTCCAGCTGGAGCCTGGCACTGATCCTGGGGCTTCCGCTGAGCCCTGACAGCCCTGCAGCTCCAGCCGTCTCTCGCTCAGGCTTGTGCGGTGCTGCCACCGGTTCAGCTCATTCCCCTCCCCCACTACCACTTTCCTAGGATGGTCACATACCACCTGCCAGGTGCCACTGTACCACAGGTGGTACCCGTACCACTGGTTGAAAAGCCCTGTCTTAGAACATAGAACATAACACTGGTGGTGCTATCTTGTTTGGCAATGAAATATCTGCGGGAAAACAATCCGTGAAGCTCAGAGAGTGTCAAGGATTCCAGATGGAACACTGTCCATTTTATCTGTCTGGTTAATTTTATCCATCTGGTTCAGTCCTGTCTATTCTCACTCGATGGGTCTCAGATCTTAGCCAAACATCTGTTTCGCTGGTTGTCTCCAAACCCATTATGAAAAGAATAACCAAATCCATTCTGAATTTAAGGATGAGTTCTTTGATGGATATAGGGACGCGGTGGCTCAGTGGGTTAGGACGCTGAGCTTGTCAATCAGAAGGTTGGCAGTTTGGCGGGTCGAATCCTGAGTGCTGCGTAGCAGAGTGAGCGCCTGTTACTCGTCCCAGCTCCTGCCAACCTAGCAGTTCGAAAGCACGTAAAAATGCAAGTAGAAAAATAGGGACCACTCCGGTGGGAAGGTAACAGCGTTCCGTGCGCCTTTGGCATCTAGTCATGCCGGCCACATGACCACGGAGACGTCCTCGGACAAGCGCTGGCTCTTCGGCTTTGAAACGGAGATGAGCACCGGCCCCTAGAGTCAGAAACGACTAGCACGCACGTGCGGGGGAACCTTTACCTTTACCTTTACCTCTTTGATGGATGGTTGGTCTGGTGCTCTCTAAAAATGCAAAAATGAAGGGCACGAATTCAAGGAAATAAAATGAAATGAACCCAAGACAACATTAAGGCTGGCTAAAGGTTCGACGGTGACTCTGGGCCCCCTCCTAGTTTTTCGCTGAGTAAACCCTTTATGCAAAGCCATAAAGTGGTTTTTTGATTCACTCTTCAACAAGTTTCCTGAAAGAGATCCAGTTTGATGTAGTGGTTTAAGGCACCAGGCTAAGAAGCGGGAGACTGGGAGTTGTAGTCCCACTTTAGATATAATACCAGCTAGGTGACCTCACTGCCTCTTGGCCTGGGAAGGAGGCAATGCAAAACCACTTTTGAAAACTCTTAACAAGAAAACTAAAGGGGTTAGTCTATGCAGCCACCTAGAGTCTACACTGATTTGAAGGATGGATGGATGGATGGATGGACAGATGGATGGGCAGGCAGATAGATAGAGACAGATGATAGATGATAGAGATATAGATAGATAAGAGAGAGAGAGACTTTACTGATTAATTTTATATATATATATATATATATATATATATATATATATATATATATATATATATATATATATATATATATATATATATATATATATATATATATATATATATATGTTTTCTGAGGTTTCCGCGGGTGTTCGTATGTGGATCTTTGGTTATTCGGGGTTTTTCCTGCGTAGAACTAAAGGTGTAGGGGCGACGTTTCGACGGAATCCCATCCGTCATCATCCTCCAGCCTGATGATGACGGATGGGATTCCGTCGAAACGTCGCCCCTACACCTTTAGTTCTACGCGGGGAAAAACCCGAATAACCAAAGATCCACATATATATATATATATATATATATATATATATATATATATATATATATATATATATATATATATATATATACACAAGCCATTCCTTAGTAAAATGAATGAGGTCTTGCAGGTATGTTTTTATTGGTTGCCATAAAATAATAATTAAAAAATAGTCTATAGCCTTTTAAATCTTCCCACCCTAGAAAAACAAGTAGCCAAGATGTTTATAGAAGATATCCTTCAACCCATCTTTGCACATTTTAAAGTGCAATAACAGCATTCTGAAATGCCTTGTTATTTCCATTAGCACTTCAGTATGTGACCAACCTTTTTACCGGGTCCACAGTGGTATTGCAAGATCAGAATTAAAATAGAATAAGCTGCAAATCTGGGTGTTCTTTGGAAAAGGCCAATGTGAACTGGAGCAATTCTAGGACAAGAAGTATTTCTCTCTCTCTCTCTCTCTCTCTCTCTCTCTCTCTCTCTCTCTCTCTCTCTCTCTCTCCCTTCGGGATAACAAATGGCAGATTTGGGGGGGGGGGGAAATGTAGATAGGAAAAATAATATATAGGTTAAATCTTCTCTTCTCTTGATCCCCTGCTATAATTTAGAACAGAGAAAGTACACAGCATTTTTAAATTGAAATTGCAGATACAGAAGATTTGATCACATATATTTCCCATCTGTTCTTTTCTGGATGTCGATGGTCCCGCTTAGACATAACAGGATTGAGCCACTTGCTCCCTAATAGCAATTCTCTCTGTCAACATTTCTGATTTATTTTTTTTATAAAAAACCCACGTAGTTCTAAGGTTTTTAAATGAGAAACGAAGCTTGCTAAAAAAAAGTACTGTCCAATAATGATCTAAAAAAAGCACCTGCGGGCTGATTTCTACTAAAACCAAGGGACATCTTACAGTGCTTAACAACATTACAATGGTAGATAAGGACAGTTGACTTCCTTTAATATTAAAAGTTGACAGAGAGAGAGAGAGAGAGAGAGAGAGAGAGAGAGAGAGAGAAGGGAAAAGGCAGAGAAACAGAGAGAAAAACTCAGAGGAACTTTGTGTACTGAAACAGCCATTTGAACCAGATTGTTGATCCATTCTGGAACTTCTACAGAACACAGGCACCGATTTCACGATGGCTTCATCAAGTTTAGAGCAGCATAAGGGCACAGTCTATTCAATATGGCTCCTTGCTAGGTTTTTTTTTTTGCAAGCTATGGCAGATGGGCCTTAAAAACGGTTCAAAATGCAGCACCTGTTGAGATCTATCTTCCAAATTATCACTTGTCCCACAAAATCAGCAGAGGGCCAGGCAAGCAACAGTACATTTCCTCAGAATGAAGGTAGCTGGAATCTGACGCATCTAGAATCCCAAAGGTGTTTTTTTTTTCCAGGAGGAAACTGGACGTTCTTGTTTTTCTTTGAAAACGTTTCGCTTCTCATCCAAGAAGCTTCTTCAGCTCTGACTGGATGGTGGAGGGGATGGAAGGATTTATACTCCTTACAGACAGCTGGTTATTAGCCTTCTTTTAGAGAGTCGTTGAGGCCACCTGGAGGTTTATCCAAGAAGGCTCCACACCTATTTGCAGCACTCAAGTGACCCTGAGGACACAGATAAACCTCCAAGTGGCCTCAACGACCCTCTAAAAGAATGCAAATGACCAGCTGTCTGTAAGGAGTATAAATCCTTCCACTCCCCACCATCCAGTCAGAGCTGGAGAAGCTTCTTGGATGAGAAGCGAAACGTCTTCAAAGAAAAACAAAAAAAGTCCAGTTGCCTCCTGAAAAAGCACCTTTGGGATAACTATGACCTGGATGACAGAGAATCTCCGTAGACAATTCTGGAAGGCACCAATATTTGAAATGATTGATCATAGTTGCGTGGCTTCAACAATTCCTCTCCTTGTTTTCTTGTATTGGAAAGTCGCTAGGAGGCAACGGCTGAAACAGCAGGCAGGTAGTCCTTGACATACTTTTTATTTTATTTTAATCCCATTTATATCCCGCCCTTCTCCGAAGACTCAGGGCGGCTTACAATCTAAGCACAAATCAATACGACCACAATGGAAACCAGGATTTCCGTTGCTAGGCAAGGCAGTTGTTACATGAGTCCTACCCAATTTTTAAATGAATCCCTGCTGTTGTTAAGTGAATTGTGCAGTCGTTAAGTGAATCCAGCTTCCCTCATTGACTTTGCTTGTTGGAAGCATTTCAGCCATTTGTCTGAAATGGTGTAGGGTTTCCTGCCTGAGCAGGGGGTTGGACTAGATGACCTCCAAAGTCCCTTCCAACATCATCATCATCATCATCATCATCATTATTATTATTATTATTATTATTATTATTATTATTATTATTATTATTATCATTATCATCCAACTGGGAAGGTCGCAAACTATGCTTGTTGCCATCCATAAGCCCAAATTTTGATCACATGACTTTGGGGATGCTGTGACGATTGTAAATATGATTGGTTGTATGTTACTTTTTTCAGTGCAGTTATATCTTTTAATGGTTGTTAAAAAAGGAGAGAAGCAACCTAGAACAAAGGAGAAATTTTCGAATGTTGGGAACAATCAAACAATGGAATAGCTTGCCGTCAGAAGATGTGAGTGCTCCGTCACTGGAGGCTTTCAAAAAGAGATTGGACAACCTTTTGTCTGAAATGGTATAGGGCAGGGGTAGGCAACCTCGGCTCTTTTATGACTCATGGACTTCAACTCCCAGAATTCCTGAGTCAGTTATGCTGACTCAGGAATTTTGGGAGTTGAAGTCCATGAGTCATAAAAGAGCCGAGGTTGCCTACCCCTGGTATAGGGTCTCCTGCTCAAGAAGGGGGTTGGACTAGAAGACCTCCAAGGTCCCTTCCAACTCTGTTATTCTACATTCTATGCTCTACCGTTTGCACAAACAGAACTCGGTGCTAGCACAGACGAAAAGTCAACTCCTTACTATTCTAACACAAGGTAAAAATGCAATTTTGCAAAGCAGAAATCAGACAAAAGCAGAAGTAGTTTGGACTGGGTTGCACAGAAGATGCAGGGTTTTTTTTTTATTCTGAAAATTTTTAATATGTGAGCTGATATCATCTGTTACAGCACTGGATATTTTATGCTGTGTTTCATTTATTATACAGTACTGTTTTATTGTTCATACAGTAGATACTTTATTATTTTGCATTAATGGGTTCTGGAAACCACAGAGAGCCTCCTCGATCGCCATAAAGATAAAATCAATAAAGAAATTAACAAGCAAATAAATTTTTTAGATGCAAACAACCAACTACCTGTTTCTTTTAGAACAGACATGTCAAACACAAGGCCCGGGGGCCAGATCTGGCCCGCGAAGTGGTTTCATGCGGCCCGCGAAGCCATCCTGGAAACAGTGAGGGAACGGCCCCCACTGCCTTGGCCCTGGCCCAGAGATCCTCCTTCTGCCAGAGACCCTCAGATCTGTCCCACTCCTGCCCAGGACCCCATAGGCACCCTTGATGCGAACGATGTAGAGCTGGCCACGCCCACCCAGTAGGCCATACGCACTCTAGCCACGCCCACCCAGTAGGCCACGCCCACACTGGCCATACCCACCCGGCCCCCTGAGGGCAACCGCAATGCTGATGCGGCCCTCAATGAAATTGAGTTTGACACCCCTGATTTAGAACATTGCACAAACTGACTATCAGTATGAAGCATACTGGTACAAAAATGCCCCAAGGGGAAGAAATGGTCAGTTTCAATGTGGCATCCCTCTTCATTAACGTGCCAAACAAGAAGACATTACTACGTACCAAAGAAATGTAAACTCAGGCAGCACATTGGTTGAAAAATTATTACTGTACGTATGGAAGCTAATCAAGGAGAGAAGCAACCTAGAACTAAGGAGAAATTTCCTGACAGTGAGAACAATTAATCAACGGAACGATTTGCCTCCAGAAGTTATGGATGCTCCAACATTGGAAGTTTTTAAGAAGACACTGGATAACCGTTCGTCTGAAATGGTAAAGGGTTTCCCGCCTGAGTTGGGGGTTGGACTAGAAGACCTCCAAGGTCCCTTCCCACTCTATTATTCTGGGATTAAACTTTGGCCCGGTTGCTATGGTTTTACCCAGTGCTTTTTTTGTAAAAGAAAACGGTGCCGGAACTCACACATGTCATACAAACCCGCCTTGCCTACCCTACAAGGTTCCATCCAAAAAAGGTGCCGGAACTCTGTTCTGAGTGTTCTATGAGGAAAAAAAAGCCCTGGTTTTACTTTTTTAGACACTACCCAACTACTGTAAATTACATCATCGGTGTTTGAAGGGAGTGGGGTCTGCGCTCTGTTTATATGCAAATAGCTTGCCCTGTCAATGTTGATGGGAGTAATTGTTCTGCACCAGCCTGCTACCGGCCCTGCAGAAAAGGCAACCCCTTTACAAACGGCAAGAGGCTGGAATTACGTCTGCCAAATTTATTACTACACAAAAACAAACAAGACACGAACCAAGATACAGGAGCTTTGAAACACTATCTGAGCGGTTGCTTTCAGCAAACCAGCCCTCCCCACACATTCCCTTTATAAAGAGTTCAGGGCGTGGCTTCTCTCCTTCCGAGAAGCCCCATTGCTTTCCTCTGTTTACTCCTACTTGACTGCCTCCTGCGTCGGGCGTCCTTGAACAGGGCCAGCTGTGGGTCATCTTCATCCACGCTGTCAGGCTCACATAGCTGGGTCTCCGTGGTGACCAAGTGGGAGGGGCCTGGCTGAGGGCTATCATCAGCAAGATCTTCAACCCCCTCAGCAAGGTCTTCAACACCCCCCTCCTCCTCTGAGTCGTCCGACCCAACTGCCGAACCCACAGGCTGACCCTGAATCACAACAGTAATTGTGATGACGTTGGCGATGCTGATGCTGATGATGCTTATTTCATTTGGTAACGAAATGTCTGCAAGAAAGCAAACAAGCTCAGAGAAGACCAAGGATCCCTCAGTTCAAGTCTGAGCTACAAATATTCTCTTAGCTTTACTTCGGCAAGATTCTGTCCATTAGGTGCAAGCAAAGAGAAAAGAAGTACAAGGGTGGTGGTGGTGGTGGGGGGACATGATAGCAGTATTCAAGAGTTTGAGAGGCTGCCACAAGGAGGAAAGGGGTCAATTTATTTTCTAAATTACCAGAAGGCAAAGAGAAGAAACAATGGAGGGAAACTAATCAAGGAGAGAAGCAACCTGGAAATCAGCAGAAACTTCCTAACGTTGAGAACAATCCACCAGTGGAACAACTTCCATTCAGAAGTTGTGAGTGCTTCAGCACTGGAGATTTTTAAGAAGAGACTGGACAGCAACTCGTTTCGAATTGTATAGGGTCTCCTGCTTGAGCAGGGGTTGGACTAGATGACACCCAAGGTCCCTTCCAGCTCTGTTCTGATTGTGATTCAAATAAAGAATTGAACTCAATTGGATTTTGCTATGTCACATCTGGGCTTCAGTCTGACAACAGACCCTGGCCAACCTGTACCAAACACAAACCAACTTGGTTAAAAACCAATCAGAAGTTACCTGGCTATAAAGACAGGACCCCCGTCCATCCTTGCTCAATTGACTGCGTAAAAAAACAACAACACCTTATCTCTGAAGATGCCAGCCACAGTTGCTGACGAAAATTCAGGAAATCTGTTCTCTAGAGCAGGGCCCTCCAATCTTGGCAACTTTAGGCCTTGTGGACTTCAACTCCCAGAATGCCTCAGCCAGTTGGCCGAGGATTTCTGGGAGTTGAAGTCCACAAGGCCTAAAGTTGCCAAGATTGGACAGCCCTGCTCTAGACAACTTTCACTCAAACCCTGAAGTCCAACACTGCTCCATAGATCCCAGCCATGAAAATACACTCTAGGGAGAAAAAAAAATGGTTATTATAAAACACCATTTGAGACATGAAGCAAAAACTCAAGAAGAACAGATGGGACCGTCTACTGTTAAACATAGAGCCCGTTCCAAGAACATTTTGTTTTAACACGATGGAGTCACAAATGCAGAAAGAATCGCTCTAGGTTCTTAAATTTGGAAATTCACATGTTTCCATTTTTTTTGTTTTTGTGCGTCGGGTGCCCTAGAAGATCGTACTCCTCTGTAAACTCCAAGGTGGGTATCTTTTTGTTGGAAGAAGGATATTTGATGCTGCCAGGCTTCTGGGAGCAACTATGCACTTAAGCCTCGTTCTAATGCCACGCAATTCTGAGTGCACTTTGTTCTAGCATATACTGCTCCGTGTGCATTTTTATTGGAAAGCCGAATGGCCACACTGAGGGAGAAGCAGATGTAAAGGACATGCATTGATGCACTGAATGCGTTTCAAAAGGCAATATCAGATTTATTTATTTATTTAAATTGCACATGGGGAAAAAAATCAGCTTGGGTGGGTTTCTCTCCTCCACAGTCCTAATTTAGCTCTCCGTCTTCCATTGTTCGATTCCTTATTATTGCCAAGGCGTAATACTGACATTAGAAACCACAGACTCTGACAGACTCTTTTCTGCATTGTGTTACCAGCACGGGCAACCCTCGATTTACGAACAGAGTGGAGCCCAACACGTCTGTTGCTCAGCAAGAGAAGTTGTTCAAGTGGGTTCTTGCCCCATTTTGCGACCTTTCTTGCCACAGTTCTTAACTGCATCACTGCGTTGGGGAAGTCACTAACAAGGTTGTTAAGCCAATCTGGCTTCCACCAGGGGGTTTGCTTGTCAGAAGGTGGCAAAAGCTGTTCACGTGATCCTGGGACACTGCGACTGTCGTAAATGTGAGCCAGTTGCCAAGCGTCCAAATGTTGATCACGAGACCATGGGGATGCTGCAACGGTTGTTAAGGGTGAAAAACGGTCCTAAGTCACTTTTTCCCCCCAGTGCCTTTGTAAGGTTGAATGGTCGCTAAAGAAATGGTTGTAAATCAGAGCCTTGGTGGAGCAGTGGGCTAATGCCTCCTTAAGTAACACCAGCTGCCTGCAATTAGTGCAGGTTCGAGTCCCACCAGGCTCAAGGTTGACTCAGCCTTCCATCCTTCCGAGGTAGGTAAAATGAGGACCCAGATTGTTGGGGGCAATAAGCTGACTTTGTAATAATGCCGCTTGGGGTGGGGGGGCGAAAGCCCTAATAAGCAGGCATATACATAGAATGAAGGCTATTGCTAAGCACATTGGTTTGTGCTTAAATTGTAAGCCGCCCTGAGTCTTCGGAGAAGGGCGGGGTATAAATGGGATTAAAAATAAATAAATAAATAAATCAAGGACTATAGTACTTGTATTACATTCTCCTTCTATCCTAATTACTTTGCATCTGATTTGGGAACTTGGGTTTGGCTAGTCTAAAGGAAAGAAGAAATAGGGGAGACATAATAGCAGGATTCCAATATCCGAGGGGCTGCCACAAAGAAGTGGGGGCCGGGTTGTTCAGCAGAGCACCACAGGGAAGTACGAGAAACAGTGATTGGAAGCTGGTCAAGGAGAGAAGCAACCTGGAATTAAGGAGAAACTTCCTGACAGTGAGGACAATCAACCAGTGGAACAGCTTATCCCCAGAAATCGTGGGCACCCCATCACTGGAGATCTTTAAGAAAAGATTGGACAATCACCTGTCTGAGAGGGTATAGGTTCTCCTGCTTGAGCAGTGGGCTGGACTAGAAGACTTCCGCTCACTTGTGTTCTTGCAATCTGGTGGTTAGCTTCCTCCCTGTCTGTCCTACATAGTCACAGGGCAATCCATGCAGGAGATCCGGTAGATTACATTGGAAGTATCTCCCACCTCCAAAGGATCTTTTACAATGCAATACAATGGGCTCCAGCATGAGTCTGAAAGCTTGGAAGACAAAACCCAGATTGGATTCTGTAACGTTATCCTGGGACATGTGTATTCACCTTCATTCATGATAATGATGTTGATGATGATGATGACAATGAGCTATGTATATGTGTGAAACAGAATCCAACCTGGGTCAGTCACCAGGGACCAGTGTCTTCCAAGCTTTTGGACTCATGCTGGAGCCCATCTTCAGGGAATCCCAAAGGTGCTTTTTCAGGAGTCAACCAGGTCAGGGTTGTCCCAAAGGTCCTTTTTCAGGAGGCAACTGAACGTTCTTGTTTTTATTTGAAGACGTTTTGCTTCTCATCCAAGAAGTTTCTTCAGCTCTGTCTGGATGGTGGGGATACTTATAGTCGCAATGGTGACTGTGGTGTTCTGGAAAAAAACTATAACACACATAGTTCAGGAAATTTCAAGGCACCTGGGATTGAACAGCCCTTTCTCAACAGAGGGGGAGGGATAAGACCTCATCTATCTCCAGTCTACAACACAGTCCTTTCAGCAGTTCCAAGAAGGCACCACACCCATTTGCACCACTCAGCTGACCCTGAGGACACAGGTAATAAGCCTCCAGGTGGCCTCAACAACTCTCTAAACAAATGCAAATGACCAGCTGTCTGCAAGGAGTATAAATCCTTCCATTCCCCACCAGCCAGCAAGAGCTGAAGAAGCTTCTTGGATGAGAAGCAAAACGTCTTCAAAGAAAAACAAGAACGTTCAGTTGCCTCCTGAAAAAGGACCTTTGGGACAACCCTGACCTGGTTGACTGAGAATCTCCATAGCTACATCTTCAGGGAACTTTAGCAGAGTGTGTCTCTCTCTGTGTGTACGTATGACAGAAAGAGGGAGTGATAGTAAGTAAATTGGGTTCTGAAGTATATCTGTTCTGAAGATCCATCAGTCGCCTGCATTTTCACCGTAGATATACTCTTTATGCCTGTGAATAATAGTAGGTTAGGGCCACTATTCAGCAATGCCTTTAATGAACTCTGAAGCAGAATCTCATAAAATGTCAGTCATTTTAAGTGACGCAAAGCCGGTCCTTACTCACTTTGTCCAGCTCCTACTAATTAGAGCCGGCAGCTCAGCGTGTCAGATACAAGCAAAGTCACACTGCTCATTTCATTTACCATTCATCGCACCCTAAAAAAGCAGCCACTGTGTGGGAAACATTTGCCAAAAGCTGGAATACACCTACCTACATAACACTCCAAGAAGGCAAGGGGGGGGGGGGAAGAGGACACACAAATCAAATGAACAGAAAAGAAGTGTGGAGGTAGCACTACAAAGTCGCATCAGACCAGAGCTGGGAACAACACATTTTTCATTTAAAAAAAGGTGAGCTGGCAATGACTTTATAAATTGGCCTTTTATTGATTGATGGGTGGTCCACATTTGCATCTAGGTCAGTCTTCCCCAACCTGGGCTGCTCTTTCTGCTGGCCATGTTCACTGCAGATTATGACCGCAATTGACTTCGAGTACTCCTTGGTTTACAGCCATTCGTTTAGTTCAAAGTTACAACAGCACTGGAAAAAAAGAGACTTATGACCATTACTTTCACCATGACAACCGCTGCAGCATCCCCATGGCCACATGATCAAAATTCAGACGCTTGGCAACTGTTATCTACTTATGACGGTTGCGGTGTCCCGGGGTCATGTGATCCCCTTTTGCGACCTTCTGACAAGCAAAGTCAATGGAGGAAGCTAGATTCACTTAACAACCATGTTACTAACTTAACAACTGCATTGATTCACTTAACAACAGTGGCAATAAATGTCGTATAAGGTATAATGTATAATAACAAGAAGGGGATAAGATCTGCATCACCTCCTCCCCTACTTGCCCCCATCTTTACACTTCTGGCCACAGCTGGAGATTCTACCAAACTGCATGCATGGCAACATGCCAGAAATCCAGGTGCCTTTCTCCTTATAACCCTGGCCTTGTGTGTGGTGTCCGAGGCCAGAACCCACTTCAGTGTATTTTTCCCTCTAGCTGTGAATTCAAAAGAGACTCAGCAAGCAATGAATTTTATCATGCAAAGATTCTATTCTATTCTATTCTATTCTATTCTATTCTATTCTATTCTATTCTATTCTATTCTATTCTATTCTATTCTATTCTATTCTATTCTATTCTATTCCATTCCATTCCATTCCATTCCATTCCGTCTATTCTATTCTATTCTATTCTATTCTATTCTATTCTATTTTATTCTATTCTATTCTATTCTATTCTATTCTATTCTATTCTATTCTATTCTACTCTACTCTACTCTACTCTACTCTACTCTACTCTACTCTACTCTACTCTATTCTATTCTATTCTATTCTATTCTATTCTATTCTCTATTTTCTATTACATTCCATTCCGTCTATTCTATTCTATTCTATTCTATTCTATTCTATTCTATTCTATTCTATTCTATTCTATTCTATTCTATTCTATTCTATTCTATCCTATTCTATTCTATTCTATTCTTCCATTCCACTCCACTCATTTTAATTTTTATGCCTTCAATTCAGTCCTGGCAACTACCCAGACCAGTCCCTGGAGTTTTCTTGGCAAGGTTTTTCCCAACTGGTTTGTCATTGCCTGCATCCTAGGGTTGAAGGAAATTGATCCAGGTCACCCAGCTGGCTTTGTGCCCAAACTGGGATGACAGCTCACTCCCACTCCGTTTCTAGCATGGTGCCTTAACCATTACATCAAATGGCTCTCTCAAGGAATGTTTTATTAAAAAAAAAGAGGGTATCTGAATGTATTACAAGCTGGTTATAAAGGACTGGGACAATCAATCTGAATTGGTCTGGATGTCCCAAATTGTCCAGAAAAAGATCTATCAAACCCCAACATTTATAAGAAATCATAATTCAGGTGAGGGAATACATGCATTGCCTCAAGACTTTGGCATCTGCAATGAGGCCAGAGCTTGAAAAATTGTGCTGAACAACATATATTTAAAAAGTCAGTGGGGAAAAAAAGAGACAGTATCAGGCTTTCTATGGACCAGTGATTGAAGTAACTCAACCTGGCTTCTTCTAGATACGTTGGGGCTTCAGCTCCCACAGAATTTCCAGACATCCATGGGGAGGTGGTTAGCCGAACTGCAAGGACTATGAATTCTGGGATTTGTAGTCCCGACTCATTTATAGGGCACCAAATGAGGAAAGACCTGTATACAAGCCACGGCCCAAAGAAAAGCACGATCGGCTGGGGAATTCTGGCAGTTGAGGTCTAGACATCTTAAAAGTTGCCAAAGTTGAGAAACACTCAAGATCAAGATCAAGATCAAGATCAAGATCAAGATCAAGTAAAGTACTAATACCACTTTATAATGCTTTGGTAAGGCCACACCTGGAATACTGCATCCAGTTTTGGTCACCACAATGTAAAAAAGATGTCGAGACTCTAGAAAGGGTACAGAGAAGAACAACCAAGATGATTAGGGGGCTGGAGGCTAAAACATATAGGGAACGGTTGCTGGAATTGGGTATGTGTAGTTTAATGAAGAGAAGGGTGAGGGGTGACATGATAGCAGTGTTCCAATATCTCAGGGGCTGCCCCAAAGAAGAGGGAGTCAAGCTATTCTCCAAAGCACCTGAAAGCAGGACAAGAAGCAATGGATGGAAACTAGTCAAGGAGAGAGGCAACCTAGAACTAAGGAGAAACTTCCTGACAGTTAGAACAACTAGCCAGTGGAACAACCTGCCTCCAGAAGTGGTGAATGCTCCAACACTGGAGGTTTTTAAGAAGAGACTGGACAGCCATTCGTCTGAAATGGTATAGGGTTTCCTGCCTGAGCAGGGGGTTGGACTAGATGACCTCCAAAGTCCTTTCCAACTTTATATTATTATTATTATTATTATTATTATTATTATTATTATTATTATTATTATTATTATTATTCACGAGTACATGAATGGGGGTGGGGTGGGGGAAACCTTCTAGAATAAAAAAGCATTTAGAATTCATATTTTGTCCCCCGTTATTGGGATCCCCATATCAAAATAACTTACCTTATGTCCGGCCAGAACTTGAAAATAACATCCAATGTAGCACAGTATTTGAACAAAATGATCCAGTTAAGATCTGCATATGTGGGACTGATTGGGGTAGATTGTAAGGGTGACTCCGAAATATAATGTTTCCATATTTTATCTATATCTTAAATTTGCATTTTATTACTATTTTAACTTAAATTGTATTTTAATTCCATTTTAAATTGTATTTTATCAAATTGCATTTCGGATTGCTTTTATCTAGTTTTGGTGACAGTTTGTTGCTGGAACTTTGTACTTTGATATGGCCCAAGGGCTAATCAATAAAAGTTGTTGTTGAGTACATGAATGGGGGTGGGGTGGGGGAAACCTTCTAGAATAAAAAAGCATTTAGAATTCATATTTTGTCCCCCGTTATTTTTTCCCTTCACTGGAAAAAAAAATCCCGCATTCTTTAAATTTCAGCAACAAAGAAAAGCTGTAATCCTGGAGTAATTAGTCATGTGCTTCAGGAAGCATTTATGTACTGGAGACACACAAGTCTTCTGGCTAGCTTTCACAATGAGAGGAAAGAAGTCATTACTACAGGAAGTTCGAAATGACAAGAGAGTGTACATGCCTGCATGGGGGTGTCGCAAATAGATAAGGAAACAAAGAGAATGATTTATATTTCCCACTCCTAATTCACAAATGCTTTTTATCACCCATTACTGTAAAAATAAAGCTATTAGGCTAACTAGCCCTCAAACTGACTACTTGGCTTGAGAAGACATTTTTCAACACAGTTGACATAACTCTGCCATTGTCTTATATGACATCATTGTGCCATTAAGCAGCCAGGTGGGAGAACTGGGATTATTAAAATTGTACAGATTGGTAATAGGAAAGTTATATTTGGAGTGTGGGCGCACAAATGGCTGGTTCCTGGCTCAGAGGACTTACTCACAGGCACCCTCACCACAGGCGCTAAGCATGATTGATCAGCAATAATTGAATAATTATTGAATAATTCCTAGATCAATACTCCAGGAAATAATTAGAATGATTGCAAGATGTTCTACATGGAGATGCCCTAAAAAACCAATTGGAAGTTACAGCAGTGAGAGTAATTAGTTGTAGAAGTTGCATAGTCTTAGACACACATACACACAGTGAGATGCCTAACAGTAATTTCCAACTAAAATGGCTATCGAAATGCATCTGCTCTGCTAATTTGGGACTTTGGGCCAATTAGTAGTAGATGGTGAGTTTTAGTCCCGCCTTAGGCACGAATGGCAGCTGGTTGACTCTGGACCAATCACCAGGAGACTGTGAGTTCCAGTCCCACCCCAATTTAGGCATGAAAACCAGCTGGCTCAGGAATTCTGGGAGTTGAAGTCCACGAGTCATAAAAGAGCCAAGGTTGCCTACCCCTGTCCTAGGGCAAAGGTCTTCAAACTTGGCCCTCCTTTTATGACTTGTGTACTTCAATTCCCAGAATTCCTCAGCCAGACACGCTGGCTGAGGAATTCTGGGAGCTGAAGTCCATAAGTCATAAAAGGGCCACGTTTGAAGACCCCTGTCCGAGGGCTAGGGAAACAGCCCAAAGTCTAGCTAAAATAATCCAGATTTTTGCGGACAGCCCTCCTCCTCCTCAGCCAATTGCCCAAACAAACCTACGTGATGAGAGTATACAAAGCTAAAGGCTTTTATTTATTTATTTATTTATTTATTTATTTATTTATTTATTTATTTATTTATTTATTTATTTATTTATTTGCCATAGAGTTACTCTGAGGCAGCGTGGCATATAAAAATGACTCACTATGCAAGCATCATGAGTCAAAGATACGCTGTGGCCACCTAAGGCAGTTCAGGCTTTTGACAAGTTAGGCAATGCTGACATGTTACCCTCAAATTAATCTAACAAAGTGATATACGGTTGTCTTCCAGAGAGGAAAAACCGATGGAGTGGGGGCATAATGTTGAGTATGAAAGAAAAAAAAATGACAGGCAAAAACATATTTTCCCGAAGCTAGCTGAGATGGCGAAATGCACTATTTGGTTAGAGATAACAATCTGACTGCACTTCTTGTGCCTTGGAGACTTCTGTTAGATTTCCTACAGGAAAAGGAGAAAAAAAATCAAGTTTGGACTTTGGGATTTGAGGATTAGATTAGAGCAGGGGTAGGCAACCTTAGCTCTTTTATGACTGGTGGACTTCAACTCCCAGAATTCCTGAAGCAGCCACGCTGAGGGAAAAGGGAGAGGTTTCCAAGCTGAGCCATGCTGACTCAGGAATTCTGGGAATTGAAGTCCACAAGTCATAAAAGAGCCAAGGTTGCCTACCCCTGGACTAGAGAAATATTGTGGCTTATTAAATAGATGGCTATGATCTATGTACAGTTAATAGATGTTTATATTACATGAAGAATATTGACTTTCTAAATATTGGTTATTAATCTTTTAAAAGTCTTTAGCTATTGATATTATTTACTTAAACACAGAGATTGTTCTGTTTTATAATTGTCTCTGTACTGAAAAAAAAGTTGAGGTCATTTCCTTTATATATTTGTTTTGTGTATTTTTTTATTCCCTTTCCAACTTTTCCATTTTATCCCCTCGTGTCTTTTCCTTTAAGGTTATAGTTTGTATTTTATTTTTATTTTTTAAAAATGTAATAAAGCTAAACAAGAAATATCTTCCACTGTTTCAAAGTGCAGCTTCTCAAGATTTTGTTGCTATTGTCCTTGCTATATTGCTGGGCTTTCACTTAAAATTTGTATACTCAACCTACAAACCCAATTGAGTCCAAAATTTCCGTTGCTAAGCAAGACAGTTGTTAAGTGAGTTTTGCCCCATTTTGCAACCTTTCTTGCCACAGAAAGGGAAAATCACTGCAGCTGTTAAATTAGTAACACAGTTGTTAAGTGGGTTAATCCTATTATGTCATGTCTTAGAATTTGGGTGGGATATGTAGATTTTAAAAGTCTTTGTCTTCCTAAGCTTCTAGCTGCAAGGCTACAACCTTCCTGAATGGATGATCACATCTGCATTTCTACAGAGCTGGTTTCTGCTTTGGGGGAGGGAGACTTGGGGCTATTAAGAAAAATTGGGCATGCTTTTCTGCATCTTTAAGATCTTTTGAGGAAATATAATATTCTACCCTTTTAATATTTCCTTCTCGGGGGGGGCTAACTTCCCACAATGCCAAGCATCCAAATTTTGACCACATGAACACGGGGATGCTGCAATGTTCATAGGTATGAAAACCGCTCACAAGTCACTTTTTTCAGTGCCATTGTAACTTTCAGCGATCGTTGAACAAATGGTTGTAAGTCAAGGACTTGTGCAGAGAAGAGCAACAAAGATGATCAGGGGACTGGAGGCTAAAACATATAAGGAACGGTTGCTGGAATTGGGTATGTCTAGTTTAATGAAAAGAAGAACAAGGGGTGACATGATAGCAGAGTTCCAATATCTCAGGGGCTGCCCCAAAGAAGAGGGAGTCAAGCTATTCTCCAAAGCACCCGAAGGCAGGACAAGAAGCAAGGGATGGAAACTAACCAAGGAGAGACCCAACCTACAACTAAGGAGAAATTTCTTGGCAGTGAGCATAATTAATAATTAATCCGTGGAACGGCTTGCTTCCAGAAGTTGTGGATGCTCCAACACTGGAGGATTTCAAGAAGAGACTGGACAGCCATTTGTCTGAAATGGCGTAGGGTGTCCTGCCTGAGTAGGGGGTTGGACTAGAAGGCCTCCAAGATCCCTTCCAACTCTGTTATTCTGTTCTGTTAAACGTCTGTATGCTTTCTTATTTTATTTTATTTAGTTATATTTATATACCGCCCTATTCCCTGAGGACTCAGGGCGGTTTACAGGGAATTAAAAATCCAAAATACAAAAATTAAGAACAAATTAAAAAGTATTAAATTAACCCTGTAGTCAGTTAAAAAGAACCCCAAATTAAAAATTCTTCCTCAGTCTGGGCCCGAGAGCTGAAAAAGCCAGGTCTTCAGGCCCCAGCGGAATGAACGGAGGTCGGGGGCAGTCCTCAGCTCCACCGGCAGCTGGTTCCAGAGGGCAGGCGCTCCCACTGAGAAGGCCCTATCCCTGGGTGTCACCCGCCGGCAATCTCTCACCGGCGGAACCCTGAGCAGACCCTCCCTGTGGGAGCGCACTGGGCGAAGGGCGTTTGATGCCGGCAGCAGGTGTTCCCTCAAATACCCCGGACCCAGGCCATGTAGGGCTTTATAGGTGATAACCAGCACCTTGAATTTCACCCGGAGGGCAACCGGAAGCCAATGCAGCTCGCGGAGTAGAGGTGTTACATGGGAGTATCGGGAAACCCCCATTTCTTGCCAACCTCATTTATTTTATCCATTCCTTCGCTATTTTTTCCACCATCCATAGATTGTTGCAACCGTAAAAATTTGGCAGCTTCTTCGTTAAGGTGGGAAAAAAGCAAATTGCACCCTTATTTCAGATTTGGGGAAGGAAGGAGAGGAGGAGAGAAGAAAGCCTTATTTTTAATTGTGATTTGGCTGAAGGCGAAATGACGCAGCCGAGACCCACCTCAATACAAAAGAGATTTTTTTCAAGAAAAGGTTGACAAGGGAAATGGAACAAGTGTTTGGCTTATGCAAAAAGGGGCGATGGGCGTATTAAGTGTTGACTGAGGTGCAATAATTAAGATGTGGATATTAGCATATTTCCCCTGAAGTGATAGTCAAATCCTTCTGGTTTTATTTTTCTGTTTTCTTCCCCCATCATCTTTGAACTCTTGCCCTCTGTTGCAAAACAGATCGGGAGGTGGGAGGGAATTGGCAGCTGGCAGAGAAGCCCAGATGAAGTTTTTGAACGAGGCCGCTGAAGGCATCAAGGGGCACAAGTTATAAAATGCATCAGCTGGAAAAGGATCTGGATACGGAGATGAAAAAGGGAGGTGCGTTTTTAAAACTTCATTTCATTTTTTTTTTCCAAGTTAACATTTCTTTTTAGGTAGCCTTGATCTTTGGGCAATGGCAGATTTTTGAAAATGTGTCTCTCCAGACAGCAAAATAGAGACATGAAATAAGACTGAAGCTATAACTGAATTCATAACATAACTTTTCATACCTATTGTGAGACCCTTTCATGAATGGGTGGACAAAGTCAAAGAAAAGCCTTAAAAAAAAAATAGAAGTAGAATCTCATCCAGAATTCAAAGTAGAGGAAGCCACCTGCACAACTTAAATTTACTACTTCTTCTTCTTCTTCTCCTTCTCCTTCTCCTTCTTTTTCCTCTTCCTCTTCCTCTTCCTCTCCTCCTCGTCTTCTTCTTCCTTCTCCTCATCTTCTTCTTCCTTCTCCTCCTTGTCTCCCTCCTCCTCCTCCTCCTCCTCCTCTCCTCCTCCTCCTCCTCCTCCTCCTCCTCCTCCCCTCCTCCTCCTCCTCCTCCTCCTCCTCCTCCTCCTCCTCCTCCTCCTCCTCTGCTTCTTCTGGATAAGTATTTGAATTGAGGCTAAATTCACAAATCTAAAGCTACAAAAACTATTAATGAAAAACAATTTCTTTTGTTTGCTGCCACTATATCAATGCATAGTGATGATTCCTCCTCCTCCTCTTCCTCCTCCTCCTTCTCCTTCTTCTTCCCCTCCCCCCTCCTCCTCCATACATCTTATTCACAGAGTAACTCTGGCAAGTGTACAGTTAAAAATATAAAAGCGTAACACCCATAAAAAATATTTTTAAAAATCAATAAGAAGAGCCAGACACAAACAAGAATAAAATAAGTTAAACGTTAGAAGGCGGGAGGAGGGCTGTCAATTTATCTTCTTTCATTCATTTGTCTTCCTTCTGAAAAAATAAACAGTATGTACTTCATCTTTTCCACCTTGTAGAAGAAGAGGGTGGTATCAAAACAAGAATGGTTCGGAAACATAGCTCTTCAAAGATGCCCCAAATGGCTGAGTATGTATTGAATATTAACTTAAGGTGCAGGGGTAGGCAACCTTGGCTCTTTTATGACTCGTGGACTTCAACTCCCAGAATTCCTGAGCCAGCCATGCTGAGGGGAAAGGGATGGCTGGCTCAGGAATTCTGGGAGTTGAAGTCCGCAAGTCATGAAGGGGCCAAAGTTTCCCACATGCTGGCTCAGGAATTCTGGGAGTTGAAGCCCACAAATCATAAAACAGCCAAGGTTGCCTACCTCTGCCCTAGAGCAAACATGGCCCTAGCTGAAATGGTGTATATTTGGCCTAGCTGGCCCTTTTGAAAAAGTTATTGAGACTCTGGAAAGAGTGCAGAGAAGAGGAACAAAGATGTTCTTTGGATAAATTTACTGATAGTGTGAACAATTAACTAGTGGAACAGCTTGCCTCCAGAAGTTGTGGGAGCTACCTCACTAGAGGTTTTAAAGAAGAGACAGGAGTGAGTCTGAAATGGTACAGGTTGTCCTGCTGGAGCATGGGGTTGGGCTAGAAGACCTCTAAAGGCCCCGTCAAACACTATTATTGTGTAGTCTCTATGAGACATTATTGACAGGCCTAGGTGCTGCCCTTCACTTAAAGATGATACTGAAAGGATCTACGAACAGACAGAACTAAATGTCCCATGATTAATTTTCTAGCACATTTTTGTAGTTTCCAACTATCTTTAATATCTTTTATCAATCATCGTTTAACATTGTCCTTGTAACTATAATTCCTTACTGGCTTAGTTGGTGCTTTCTGAGCTTGGTTGTTTTCTTGCAGACATCTCATTACCCAACTAGATAATATCATCAGAAGGGAGAGGAGGAAGAGGAGGAGGAAGAGGAGGAGGAGGAGGAAGAGGAGGAGGAGGACTGGGAGGTCCTTGGTGCTCTCTGAGCTTGGTTGTTTTCTTGCAGACATTTCATTACCCAACTAGATAATATCATCAGAAGGAAGAGGAGGAGGAGGAGGAGGAGGAGGAGGAAGAGGAGGAGGAGGAGGAAGAGGAGGAGGAGGAGGAGGAGGAGGAGCTGTGGGGTCCTTGGTGCTCTCTGAGCTTGGTTGTTTTCTTGCAGACATTTCATTACCCAACTAGATAATATCATCAGTGCTAGTAGGGAGTGGAGTTTGCGAGGAGGAGGAAGAGGAGGAGGAGGAGGAGGAGGAGGAGGAAGAGGAGGAGGAGGAAGAGGAGGAGGAGGAGGAGGAGGAAGAGGAGGAGGAGGAGGAGGAGCTGTGGGGTCCTTGGTGCTCTCTGAGCTTGGTTGTTTTCTTGCAGACATTTCATTACCCAACTAGATAATATCATCAGTGCTAGTAGGGAGTGGAGTTTGCGAGGAGGAGGAGGAGGAAGAGGAGGAGGAGGAAGAGGAGGAGGAGGAGGAGGAGGAGGAGGAGGAGGAGGAAGAGGAGGAGGAGGAGGAGCTGTGGGGTCCTTGGTGCTCTCTGAGCTTGGTTGTTTTCTTGCAGACATTTCATTACCCAACTAGATAATATCATCAGTGCTAGTAGGGAGTGGAGTTTGCAAGGAGGAGGAGGAGGAAGAGGAGGAGGAGGAGGAGTAGGAGCTGTGGAGTCCTTGGTACTCTCTGAGCTTGGTTGTTTTCTTGCAGACATCTCATTACCCAACTAGATAACATCATCAGTGTTTGTTGGTTAATAAAATGTCTGCAAGAAAACAAGCCAGCTCAGAGAGCACCAAAGACACCACAATTCAACCTGAGCCACAGATATTCTCTTCTACTAATTCCTGTTCTGTTGCCTTAAATACTTTCTCTCTCCATCATCCATATAGCCCTTGCAGTTTTACTGACTTACAGTTATGTTTTACGGGCTGCCATTTAAAACTCCACATTGCCTGTCACCCAATTCTGGTGGCCAATTTTTTTCCCCTTTGTCCCAACTCCTTACAGTTGATGCTTTTCCAATTCTATTATTTCTACCTTCTCGTATATAAATAGTGCCCTTTGGGCTATTTGCACCTCTATACATGAAAATAATCGCACATTAGAAGTTTGATACGGCACCAAGCTTTTGCTGTTTTTTTGCTGTTTCCGTTGGCTTAGTTTTACAGTTTTAATATGATTGCATAAAAAGGTACAGGTAAAGGTTCCCCCGTTTCCGACTCTAGGGACCGGTGCTCATCTCCGTTTCAAAGCCGAAGAGCCAGCGCTTGTCCGAGGACATCTCTGCGGTCATGTGGCCGGCATGACTAGATGCCAAAGGCGCACGGAACGCTGTTACCTTCCCACCGGAGTGGTCCCTATTTTTCTACTTGCATTTTTACGTGCTTTCGAACTGCTAGGTTGGCAGAAGCTGGGACGAGTAACAGGCGATCACTCTGCTATGCGGCACTCGAGATTCGACCCGCCAAACTGCCGACCTTCTAATCGACAAGCTCAGCATCCTAACCCACTGAGCCACCGCATCCCTTTTATGATTGCATACAGTATGTCTTTTAATTTTTGATTGGGAGTCTCCCAGAGTTGGTTGAAAGAAGGGCAGGTATATAAACATTTTAATAAATATTTATTTGTTAAATTTATTTGCTACTGATCTACCGTGGAGCTAACCTAGGCAGTTATAAAAATAAATATTCTCCCTCTTAGGATACAAGACTGGGAAGAGTAAGGGATAAGAAAAGGGACTGGGGAGAGTAACGACACAAGAATGGTAAGAACTGGATTCTTTCTTTAAACCAAAGGACAACTTAATATGAAAATTAATTATAAAAGTTATAGGTCTTATTTTCCTGCGATTTTAAAGATTTCTTTAGTATCTCAGCAAGCATCGGCAGTCCTTGACTTACAACACTTTGTTTAGGGACCTTTTGAAGTTACAACGGCACTGAAAAAAGTGACTTATGACCCTTTTTCACACTTACGTCCATTGCAGCATGCTCAGCTGATCAAAATTCAGAATTGACTCATATTTATGACGGTTGCCGTGTCCCAGGGTCATGTGATTCCCTTTTACGACCTTCTGACAAGCAAAGTCAATGAGGAAGCCGGATTCACTTAACAACCATGTTACTAACTTAACCACTGCAGCGAATCACTTAACAACCGTGGCAAGAAAAATAACAAAATGAGGTAGAACTCACTTAATAATTGTCTTGCTTAGCAACAGAAATTTTGGGCTCAATTCTGCTCATAAGTCAAGGACTACACGTAACAGCATGGGCAACTCTGTATGGGCTCAGAATCAAAACAGGATGAAGAGAAGAGAAGAGAAGAGAAGAGAAGAGAAGAGAAGAGAAGAGAAGAGAAGAGAAGAGAAGAGGGAAGGGAAGGGAAGAGGAAGGGAAGGGAAGGGAAGGGAAGGGAAGGGAAGAGAAGAGAAGAGAAGAGAAGAGAAGAGAAGAGAAGAGAAGAGAAGAGAAGAGAAGAGAAGAGAAGAGAGAAGGAAAGAAGAATAGAATAGAATAGAATAGAAGAGAAGAGAAGAGAAGAGAAGAGAAGAGAAGAGAAGAGAAGAGAAGAGAAGAGAAGAGAAGAGAAGAGAATAGAATAGAATAGAATAGAATAGAGCTGGAAGGGGACCTTGGAGGTCTTCTAGTCCAGCCCCCTGCTCAAGCAGGAGAACCTATACCATCTCAGACAGGTGATTGTCTAGTCTCTTCTTAAGTCTGGTTACAATTTGGATGAACATCACTCAAGGAATCCCCAAGGATTTGCCTGGGAATGGGTTGGTGGAGAAAAATGCAAAATCCAGTCTGAACATCAATATGACTATGTGACGAACCGCAATAATAATATAAAAGAAAGCAAAAGTACTACCAATAGCAACAGGCGCCTGGGGTGCAATCCCAAAACAGCTGGAGCACCATGTCAGCACCACCACCACCATCGACAAAATCGCCATCCGTCAATTGTAGAAGGCAGCCGGAATGGTTAAAAAAGCTGATGGAATTTGCAGAGATGGCCAAATTGACTGCGCTGGTAAAAGAAAAGAACGCCAGCATTTTTGCTTCTACTTGGAAACCGCTTCTGAACTTTTGGGCTTGAGGTGGGGAAAAAAATGATATCGTGATTTTGGGTTTTACCGATTAGACTGGTTTGCCAGTACAGAAACGGCTAGTGCAGAGGTCCCCAACCTTTTGGGCACCAGGGACCGGTTCCGTGGAGAGAGGTTTTTCCACGGACCGGAAGGGGCGTGGTTTTGTCTGCTGCCTGCATCCCGCGGATGGGGGCTTCGCTTGTTTGTGCGGACCGGTTGCTGGCATGCCGCAGCCCGGCACTGGGTCACGGACCAGGGCTTGGGGACCCCTGGGCTACTGCATACTGCTATAGAAATGTAAAAAGTTGAGATTTGATTTTAATGTCTGATTTTACTGCAACAGAGAGAGTGGGAAGTCCCCTCCCTTTCTTCACACCTTTTTCTACTGTTGTCCCCTGCTATTTGCTTTTGTATTTTCACATTTTGTGTTATAAATGAATAAAACTAATAAAAAAAATGTGCAAACACACCCTAAAGTTTGTTGATGGTATAAACAGTAATTTATGCAAAGCAAAAAAAAAATTGTAGAACGCAGCTTTACAAAAACAGCTTATATCCTGCAACAATAACCTTTGATGGTGTTAAACATCCACATCTGCCTATCCCAGGTCCGTAAAAGGGACTCAATAATAGACGGACAAAAAGGCCAAATCCGGTCTGAACATCTGGATGACTGTGTGATGAAACATAGTGGAAAATAGCAATAGCACTTAGACTTATATACCGCTTCATAATCCTTTACAGCACTATCTGAAGTCAGCATATTTGCCCCCAACAATCTGGGTTCTCATTTTACCGACCTCGGAAACATGGAAGGCTGAGTCAATCTTTCTATGCAGAAAGCAAACAGTAACATTTTAAGCATAAGTCTCGGCGCTGAACTTTCTTAGAGCATTAAACTATAAATTCTCTCCAGAATCCAGTCAGAAAGTACAACTGTGTTACTGATAACAATTGGACAACAGCAGCACATCTGCGCCCTGCAAACCAGATTCCTTCCTCGGCTCAACAATAACAACCGCAATTTTGGACTTTATATAAAGGAGTAGTCGGTAGAATTTCATTTATTGCTTGATAAGGGAGAAAGGCAAAGGATGTTTTAGGCGCCTGAACAAACAACAGAAGGCAGAAGCTAATGTGAAGAGGTATTTTGAGATAGCTTGAATATTCATTTCTGTTCTTACAAGGGATGGCAATAATATCCTTACAGGCCTGACACAGATGTAGCCGGCAGAATCCTAAGATCTTTCCAGAGTTTCAGGTCAAATTCTAAAGCAATTGTTCAGCAGCTGTTAAATGAGTCAAAATGCCAGGAGAGGAAAGGAGAGGAGAGGAGAGGAGAAAGAGCAAATGACAATTAAGAACATTGAAAGAAGACTGAAAAGAGAGGAACAGTTTTCTATAATATCCACTAGGATTTCTTTTGTATAATATTCACTTCAGGTCAAACAGATTTCAGCAGTTTATGAAACAATGCAATCACTGGCCAAAATTGTTTCTCAAAAGCAGGGGTCTTCAAACTTGGCCCTTTTATGACTTGTGGACTTCAATTCCCAGAATTCCTCAGTCAGCATGTCTGGCTCAGGAATTCCTCAGTCTGGCTCAGGAATTCCTCAGAATTCCTCAGTCAGCATGTCTGGCTCAGTCAGCATGTCTGGCTCAGGAATTCTGGGAGTTGAAGTCCACAAGTCACGAAAGGGCCACGTTTGAAGACCCCTGCTCAAAAGCAACAAGAGCGCTTCCTGAGTCCTTCGGGAGAAGGGCGGTATATAAATAAAATTATTATTATTATTATTATTATTATTATTATTATTATTATTATTATTATTATTATTATTATTATTATTATTATTTACAAATAATAGTCCTTTTTTATGCTTCCATTCACTCTCAGAAGGACTATCTAACTCTGTCACACTGGAATTTAAGAGGGAACTGGATATCTGGCCCATTATTCCTGTCATGGCCTGTTGTTGAACCAGGTTTATTTCTTGAAGACTGCACAACACGCAGCGTCAATATATTTATGCAACAAAGCTGCTGGGATATCATCATCTGCTAACGAGTGTGATAATTTTGTGTTGTATTCCAGTAGGCAACCATCAAAAATTGAAGAGGCCCTTCCAGCCAAGCTTGACTCCTAGTTACTACATCCGCGCCATTTTACATATTAGACCCTCGGCATTTACAAACAGTGCACATCAAAAGAGCAGTGCAGTAAAATGTTCAAGGCCCTTGTTAAATCAATATCTAAAAATAAACAGAAAGCTGGATAAAAATAAATAAAATAAATACACGCACACAGTCACAGACAACTCATTCATGGCTCTGACTCAGCTCCAACTAATCTCAGGATATAAGTTCTCATTTTTCACAATAAATTGAGGGAGAAGAGGAGGAGATAGCAGCTGCTACTTCTCATTGCCAAGAGGAGCTGTTTCATTTGGGTTGTTTAAAATAAAATAAAATACTGCATTAGATTCCACGGATCATTCACCAACATAGCCCCCTAATTTTAACACCTGCTTAATGGGCCATTTGGATGACATCCTTTGTGTGTAGGCATAGTTCCAGTATGGCACCCAGTTCAAATTCCCATTATGAAAATTTCCAAGCTAGCCAAAATGGCACTTTTTGCTCTGGTATTCCACCGGTACCCTTAAGACACATTTATTCTCAAAAATGTTCATTTTTGACATGGCTGATAATACATTTTGGCCTTATTCTTTGTATCCCATTTCTACCGCCACCATCTTTGGCTTAAATCGATTGTGCGGTGATAAGTTGAACTTTTGTACATCTGAACAGCAACTTGGATGTTTGCCCATTTCCAAACACTGAAGAAGAAAAAATTAACAACTTTATTTTATACCAGTGCAGACTTTCTAAGCCTCAGCAACTTTAAAATGAGTGCATTTCAATTCTCAGAATCCCCCAGCCATCTTAAAGATGTTGAGATGGAGAAACACTACACCAGAGTGTCCTAAATCCTATTAACATATTTTCATGAAATAGTTTATATTTAAATATTATTTAAACAGTTTTGGATGCATGCACGGGAAGCTTGTGAAACACCAAATCAAAAGCCAAAATAGAATAGAGTTGGAAGGGACCTTGGAGGTCTTCTAGTCCAGCCCCCCAATTAAGCAGGGGAACCTACACCATCTCAGACAGGTAATTGTCTAGTTTCTTCTTAAAAACCTCCAGTGATGGAGCGCCCACGATTTCTGGAGGCAAGCTGTTCCACTGGTTAATTGTCCTCACTGTTAGGAAGTTTCTCCTTATTTCCAGGTTGCTTCTCTCTTTGGTTAATTTCCAACCATTGTTTCTTGTCCTTCCCTCTGGTGCTCTGGTGAACAACCTGGCCCCCCTCTGTCTTGTGGCAGCCCCTGAAATACTGGAATGCTGCTATCATGTCTCCCTTATTTCTTCTTCCCTTTAGACTAGCCAAGCCCAAGTACTGCAGCCATTCTTCGCATGTTTTAGTCTGAATGATTCTATCCTGGCTGAAAAGTAATCTATAAATATTTTAATATTAACAATAATGTAACTGCAAAAGGTTAAGCTGCAGAAAGGAGTTAAGGGGATTAACTTTCTCCTTAAAAGAGTTGAATTTATCCTTTTAGTCTCCAAGGGGGGAAAAAATACATGCCACAGATGAGGAATTGGCGTGGCTGAACTTTTGCAATGCCCATATCAAATTCGTGTTTCAGTGCATGATCTTTCCAGGAAAAACAATTTAATCCCGCTCAAAATACAATCTATTTTTCACATGTGTCTCTGAAAGGCTGCATTATTTTTCTTTTATAAACTCAGTTTTTTTAATGATTCCAATTTTCCTCTATCCCAAAATCAGGAGGGCCAGTGACTAATAAAAATCATGATTTTGTGAAGATTCCTTTCGCACAACACCTTCAATCTCTTTCTCTAACATTTGTTTGCCTTTACTCCAGCTGTAAGGACAGTAATATCAGCAAATGTCTAAAAACACTACCATGTTTTACCTAACACCACTGATTTACCTAAAACCCAAGAGATTTATCACCACTATCCTCTGGCTTTTTAATATTCTAACAAATTCTATCCGCTGGGTGCAAAGTAAATATAATTAACCAGGTTTGTGTTTTTCCCATGCTCCTCTGTGAGATTCAGAAATCTGGACTTAGATTAAGTCAGATAACAAGAACAGGCAGGCCTTTAAACTGGAGTGAAATCAAAGAGAATTCTTCTCCAGGATATTAAATTGGGCCCCAATCTAAATCTTGTGATTGGTATTCATTCTATGAATATTTTCAGTCTTTCCTGAATTTACAAATGGAAAATAGAATGAAAATGAACTCAGTAATCCACAATCCCTGGAATGCACAGTTTGGTTAAAGCCAAAAGAAATTTGCTTTTTTAATTATGTGGTTTAATTATAGTTAATTTTTATCTATCTGTCTATCTGTCTATCTGTCTATCCCTCTATCTATCGATCTATCGATCTATCGATATCTCTCTCTCTCTCTCTATCATCTATCTATCTAATCTCATTAAATTTATATGGCCACCTATCTCACTGCTGTGACTGGATGGTTTACAACAGGGGTTTCCAAACTTGGCAAGTTTAAAACTTGTGCACTTCAACTCCCAGAATTGCCCAACTAGCATGACTGGCTAAGGAATTCTGGGAGTTGAAGTCCACAAGTCTTAAAGTTGCCATGTTTGGAGCCCCCTGGCAAAAAAGGTTAAAAATCCTCTGACCCAAGTACAAAAACGAAATAACAATAGAAATCATTAAAAAAACTATTTAAAACTAAAATTGTTTAAGAACATTACAACACAATCTGTAGGAGAGCACCATTCCATATAGCCAGTTAGCAGGCTCTGCACCAATATTCTTCCAACTTTAAAGCTTATGCATTAGTTTTACATCCTATTTTCTATGTACCAGGGGTCTTACAACAGGGCTCTTCAAACTTGGCAACTTTAAGACTTGTGGACTTAAACTCCCAGAATTCCTCAGCCAGCCCGCTGAGGAATTCTGGGAGTTGAAATCCACAGGTCTTAAAATTGCCAAGTTTGAAGAGCCCTGACTTGCAATCACAATTGGGACAAGAATTTTTGTTGCTAAGCAAGGTGGCTGTTAAGAAACTCGCACCCAATTTTGCAACGTTTTTTTAACCATGTTGTTATTAAGCAAATCCCTGCAGTTCACATCGTCCTTAAGCAAGCTTGGCTTCCCCCACTGACTATGCTTGTCAGAAACTGGATGGGAAGATAGCAAATGGTGATCACATGACCCTGGGACACAGCAGCCGTTGTAGATACATGCCAGTTGCCAAGAAACCAAATGTTGATCACGTGTCGCAAATTACTTTTTTCAGTGTCATCGCAACTTAGAACGGTTGCTAAGTCGAGGACTTACCTGTGCAACAAATACTCAGCAGAAGACATTTTCAGAGCTTCTAACTAATGTGTGTTAAGAAACAGAGCGACGGTGATCTTGAATGAACTACAAAGATGTTTGCCCAATGATGCAGTCTGTTTTGAAAATCACAGGTGATCCCAGGTAAGATGCAACCTGTGGAACAGTTAAAACTGATGCTGCATCTGGAGTTGTGGGAAGGAGTGACCACAAAGAGAGAGGACGTGAAATAAGGTGTGTTGAGAAAGACAAGAGAAATTCTATAATAGGTGGAAGGAAAGATCTTTCAAATGATTATTTTTTCTCATATCTTAACCCTGTTAATTCCTTGGTGCAATTTGACTAGCCTTTGCTAAATTAGTGCTATCCTGATGCCTTAAGAATCAAGCTCATGTGAAATGTTAGTACCATGATATAATGCCTTGGTAAGCCACGCTTGGAATATTGCATCTAGTTTTGGTCACCAATATATATATATATATATATATATATATATATATATATATATATATATATGTAAAAAGATGCAGTAAAAGTGCTACACTCAATTTGCCAGCAAATTTGGAAAACTCAACAGTGGCCACAGGATTGGAAAAGATCAGTTTACATTCCAATTCCAAAGAAAGGCAGTGCCAAAGAATGTTCAAACTATCGCACCATTGCACTCATTTCTCATGCTAGTAAAGTTATGCTTAAAATTCTACAAGCTAGACTCCAGCAGTATGTGGATTGAGAACTACCAGAAGTACAGGCAGGATTTCGAAGAGGCAGAGGAACTAGAGATCAAATTGCTAACATACGCTGGATCATGGAGAAAGCTAGGGAGTTCCAGAAAAACATCTACTTCTGCTTCATTGACTATGCTAAAGCCTTTGATTGTGTGGATCATAACAAACTGTGGCAAGTCCTTAAAGAGATGGGCATACCAGACCATTTTATTTGTCTCTTGAGAAGTCTATATGCGGGCCAAGAAGCAACAGTGAGAACTGGACACGGAACCACTGATTGGTTCAAAATTGGGAAAGGAGTCCGGCAAGGCTGTATACTGTCGCCTGGCCTATTTAACTTATATGCAGAGCACATCATGAGAAAGGCAGGGCTAGATGAATCAAAAGTTGGAATTAAGATTGCCGGAAGAAACATCAACAACCTAAGATATGCAGATGATACCACTCTAATGGCAGAAAGTGAAGAAGAACTAAAGAGCCTCTTGTTGCGGGTAAAGAAGGAGAGTGCAAAACTTGGGTTGAAACTAAACATTAAGAAAACCAAGATCATGGCATCTGGCCCTCTCAATTCCTGGCAAATAGATGGTGAAGAAATGGAGGTAGTGACAGATTTTATTTTCCTGGGCTCCAAGATCACTGCAGATGGGGACTGTAGCCAAGAAATTAAAAGATGCTTGCTCCTTGCGAGGAAAGCCAGGGCAAATCTAGACAGCACACTAAAAAGCAGAGACATCACCCTGTCAACAAAAGTGTGTATAGTCAAGGCGATGGTCTTCCCAGTTGCAATGTATGGCAGTGAAAGCTGGACCATAAGAAAGGCTGAGCGCCAAAGAATTGAAGCCTTTGAACTATGGTGCTGGAGAAGACTCCTGCGAGTTCCTTGGACTGCAAGGCGATCAAACCGGTCAGTCCTAGAGGAGATCAACCCTGACTGCTCTTTAGAAGGCCAGATCCTGAAGCTAAAACTCAAATACTTTGGCCACCTAATGAGAAGGAAGGACTCACTGGAGAAGAGCCTAATGCTGGGAAAGATTGAGGGCAATAGAAGAAGGGGACGACAGAGAATGAGGTGGCTGGATGGAGTCATTGAAGCAGTAGGCGTGAGCTTAGATGGACTCCAGAAGATGGTGGAGGACAGGAAGGCCTGGAGGAACATTGTCCATGGGGTCGCGATGGGTCGGACACGACTTCGCAACTAACAACAACAACAAAAAGATGGCGAGACTCTAGAAAGAGCGCAGAGAAGAGCAACAAAGATGATTGGGGGACTGGAGGCTAAAACATATGAAGAACCGTTGCAGGAATTGGGTATGTCTTGTTTAATGAAGAGAAGGATCAGGGGTGACATGATAGCAGTCTTCTAATATCTCAGGGGCTGCCACAAAGAAGGGCTCAACCTATTCTCCGAAGCACCTGAAGGCAGGACAAGAAGCAACGGATGGAAACTAATCAAGAAGAGTTAGAACAATTGACAGTTGGAACAATTAATCAGTGGAAGAGTTTGGTTTTTAAAGCTGTGGGTGCTCCATCACTGCAGACTTTTAAAGAAGAGGCTGAACAACCACTTGTTTGGAATGGTATAGGGCAGGGGTCTTCAAACTTGGCTCTTTTATGACTTGTGGACTTCAACTCCCAGAATTCCTCAGCTAGGCATGCCTGGCTGAGGAATTCTGGGAGTTGAAGTCCACAAGTCATAAAAGGGCCAAGTTTGAAGACCCCTGGTATAGGGTCTCCTACTTGAGCAGGGGGTTGGAGTAGAAGACCTCCAAGGTCTCTTCCAACTGTGTTATTTTCTTAAGTGTCAGCCATGAAGAAATCAGAACCACACAATAAGTACATTGTTCAGACCTATACACAAAAATCTAGTCAACTAATGGTCAGCACTGAATTGGCACTAGATGAGAGTTATTGAAATTCAAGAGGGGTTGGACTTACGGGAACTTAATGACTCCAGGCTGATTCCTCTCTTGACACCACCCCCAGTCTCAGCCTGTCCACCTCCTACATCAAACTTCAGTTCCATAATTCTCAACTGATGACTTTTTTGGGGGGATGGGAACTTTGAGAAATGATATCCAACCCAAAAAATGGAGGTGCCAGATGGGAAAAGGTCAACAATGAATGTAAGAGGGGAAAAAACTTGTTTGCTTTTCTCTTCTTGGGAAATTAATTACCTTTTCTCTCGGTGTAGACGTTGGGCTGGGGAGAAAAACAACTCAGAGAAAAAAAGATTGAAGAGACAGCTGGGAAATGTTTTTTTTTTTTAAGGAGCTAGCAAATGGAGCAAGAACACATTTGTAACAAAGTAGGGAATTACTGAAGCAGTTCTCCATCATTTGCAAGGACATTGCTTAGGTAAGACAGCTAACTTTGCTGATGGATTTTTTTGCTATTGTCATTGCAGTCCTGTGTAAGCCACATATCTTGAACAATAGTGCAGAACAGAGGACTTTAAAGAGACTCTTCATCCAAACCATTCATTGCTTTAGGGTTTGAAGTATCTCCAAGGGAAGACAAGGCCATCAGCTTCTTGAGGTAGCCCATTGCTCAGTCAAAAATGATTCATAGCATTGCAGAATTCCCACTTAGTGTCAAGTTGAAACTGCATACCTTTCACTCATTCAGACTACAAAGAACAAGTCTCTGGCCTTCTGTGTAGTTACACGATGCAGATAGCAAATCTCTTAAGTCATTATGGAAGGTTCTCACAAAAGAAAACTAAACATCTGTTCTCTTCCTGCCGGAAAGCCTTTCCTTCCCTTCCCTTCCCTTCCCTTCCTTTCCCTTCCCTTCCCTTCCCTTCCCTTTCCTTTCCTTTCCTTTCCTTTCCTTTCCTTTCCTTCCCTTCCCTTCCCTTCCTTCTCCTTTCCCCATTTCCCTTCCCTTCCCTTCCCTTTCCTTTCATTCCCTTCTCCTTCCCTTCCCTTTCCCCATTTCCCTTTCCTTTCCTTCCCTTCTCCTTCCCTTCCCTTTCCCCATTTCCCTTCCCTTTCCTTTCCTTCCCTTTCTTTCCTTTCCTTCTCCTTTCCTTTCCCCATTTCCCTTTCCTTTCCTTTCCTTTCCTTTCCTTTCCTTCCCTTTCCTTTCCTTTCCTTTCCTTTCCTTCCCTTCCCTTTCCTTTTCTTTTCCCCATTTCCCTTTCCTTTCCTCTTCCCTTTCCTTTCGAAAGTCACTTGTCTGAAATGGACTAGGGTCTCCTGCATGAGCAAGCGGTTGGACTAGAACACCCGCAAGGTCCCTTCCAACTCTGTTATTTCGCTAAGTGTCAGGCACTTGTTCAGTGAATCACTGCACTTGTTAAGTTGATAACATGGGTGTGAAGTGAATCTGGCGTCCCCACTGACTTTGTCGGTCAGAAGGTCGCAAAAGGCAATCACGTAACTCCAGGATCCTGCAACCGTCATAAATACGCGCCAGGAGTTAAGCATCCACATTTTGTAAGTCGAGGGTTGACTGCCTGTACTCTGCACTCTTTGAAAAAGGACAGGATAAAACTACAGAGAATAAATACAAAATGAAAGAGGAGGACTTATCCATTACCACAACCATCTATTCAGAGAACAGTTTTGCTCTGGCTTGTTGAAAGAAGAGACGTGATATTTCTGCAGAAATAAACAAGACGGAAGGAGGAAAATAAAAACCTAGAAGCTTGATTTGTAAGGTGTGTGTCCCGAGAGAGCAATTCTCTGGCTCTTGGTGTTGTGACACTCCCCTCTTTTCAAATTTCCTGTCGAAGGAACTTTGATTGAATCGAATCTTGCAGCTTTTGCAGCTCACTTTCACAAGTGTGTTTGTATCCCACTCCCCATTTTCTTGGGATAAAATGGGCTTCTTACATGGGCTTAATAAATTTACCCATATACAGGCAGTCCTTGACTTACAACCGTTTCTTTAGTGACCAATTGAAGTCGCCACGGCACTGAAATAAGTGACTTGTGACCAATTTTCACACTTACGACCATTGCGGCATCCCCATTAAAATTCAGATGCTTGACAACTGGCTCACATTTATGACCGTTGCAGTGTTCCCTTTTGTGACTTTCTGAGACACTTGTGACCTCTAAGCAAAGTCAGTGGGGAAGCAGTTTCACTTAACAACCTGGTTACTAACTTAACGACTGCAGAGATTCATTTAACAACTGGGGCAAGAAAGGTCATAAGGCAGGGCAAAAGTTTCTTAACAACTGTCTCACTCAACAACAGAAATTTTGGGCTCAGTTGTGGTTGTGAATCGAGGACTACGTGTATTACAGACACTGATTGCATTATAGGTAGTCCTTGACTTATTTGAAGTTATGATGGACTCCAAAGAAGCTCAACAGTCACTCAACAGCGAGACACTGGTGAAGCGGGCACAGCAGCACCTGCATTTTCTGCGTCGCATGAGAAAAGCACATCTTCCTTCCCCTGTCCTGACCACTTTATACAGAGGGACGATCGAGAGCATCCCGTCATACAGCACCACAGTCTGGTTTGGAAGCATCCCTGCTTCAGACAGGAAGGCGGTGCAGAGAGTGGTGAGGACGGCAGAAAAGATCATTGGTAGTTCACTCCCTTTTATCCAGGACGTGGCATATAAGCGAAGCTTGAGCAGGGTCCGCAGGATTGTCTGGGATGCTACACATCCTCCCCATGACCTGTTTCACTTGTTACCTTCTGAGGGGGGGGGTGGCTTTGTGGTATCCGAAGCAGAACATTCAGATTCAGTCACAGTTTTTTTCCATATAGCATCAACTTTGTGAACTCTCAAGTTTCCTCTTTCTGCTGTATTCAAAATGGGCAGTAATTTATGTGTGTGTGTGTGTGTGTGTGTGTGTGTATAAATCTATCTCTGTGTGTGTGTGTGTGTGAATTTCTTTTTTGCTGACAAAGAGTTAAAGAGTTAAATGGGAGCCTAGAATAGCTATTTCAAGCTTGTTAGCTCCCATCACCTAGCCATACCCTTTGTGGGATTCAAACCTGGGCAGCCTGCATACTAGGCAGCTGTATCAACCTCCAGGCCATAAAGGATATGGCTAGCTGATGAAAGCTAATAAACTTGAAATAACTATTCTAGTCTCCCCTTTAACTCTTTGTCAGCAAAAAAGAAATCCGAATTTATAGTGGACCGCAAGCGACTTGAGCCCTGCATAACGCTCCTAGGTTGGGGCTGCAAGGCAAAAGTGATCATAATAGCAGAACTGCAATATAGCAGTTAAAAACCAAGGTGTATCAACCAGACCGGTCTGACCGGAAAAAACTTACCGTGTGTGTGTGTGTGTGTGTGTGTGTGTGTGAGAGAGAGAGAGAGAGAGAGAGAGAGAGAGAGAGATGTATGTGTACAATATGTACTTTTTTTGAGAGTAGGCAACAGAATTACACTTTTAACGGGGGCCAGTGTGCTCACAGTAAAAAAATGACAATACAGGTTATCTTGTCTTATATTTTATCTTATATCTCATCTCTTGTCTTGTCTTGTCTTGTCTTGTCTTACCCTACCTTACCCTACCCTACCCTACCCTACCTTACTTTATCATCTTCTTAGTTTCCAGTTTCAAAGTTTTGCTCTCCGCCACCTCCGCCCCATGATCAAGTGAGCTTGGCAACCAGCTCACACTTATGGCTGTTTGCAGTGCCCTGTGGTCAAGTGACCACACTTTAAGGCAGTTTTTTCCAGAAACTGGCGTATTCTTCCAATTTCAAGGAAAACCCAACCCACAGGAAACAATGGGCTCGCTTAACAACTCCCATGTACACTTTACAGCTGCCGCAAAACAGATTGCAAATTCCAGTCAATCACATGATGATCTGCTTTACGACCATCATGATTTACAACTGTAATTGCCAGGCTCAATTATGGTTCTATGTCAAGGGCTATCTGTATGTTATTAAGCAACTATGTGATGCAGAGAACATTAGTACACATTAGCTGTGTTTACACAATCCAGTAGCTGAACCAGCTAGCAATTTTGTGTATTTCCAGAGTAAGTTGACCCATACAATAATTACTTTGGATTTATATGATAAATTAGTTTATGGTATACTGGTTATTTCCTACAGTATTCCTCTTCAAACTCCAAATTTGTCCTCCAAATAAATGCTTACAACTGGAGGACGCTTGAAGTTGAAATCCGAATTTATCGAGTTGCAAAATCTTCTGCAAAAATTCTGTTGTACAGAACATGGCTGTTACAATAGAATGCTCTGTGCTTTGATTGTTGCCTCTCTGCTCTTTTATGTGTGATGATTACTTTTCATTGAATGGCATATACCTTTGAGCTATTCTTAATAATAACAAAATATCATGATTAGCAAATTGAAGTGGAGTGACTGTGGAGGAATAAATCAATGGTTGTACCAATAGTAATAGGAGCACTTGAAGCAAAACCCAAAGGGTTTTGAATAGACCTGAATATTCTGATATTGGGGGGGGAAAACCCATCTTATTTGGACCTGCCTATCTATTCAGTCATAGTCAAGGCTATGGTCTTCCCAGTTGCAATGTATGGCAGTGAATGTTGGACCATAAGAAAGGCTGAGCGCCAAAGAATGGAAGCCTTTGAACTATGGTGCTGGAGAAGACTCCTGCGAGTCCCTTGGACTGCAAGGCGATCAAACCGGTCAGTCCTAGAGGAGAACAACCCTGACTGCTCTTTAGAAAGCCAG
>NC_139514.1:7823615-7928615 GCF_947247035.1 Vipera ursinii
GATGATAGATAAACTGATCACTCTTACAACCATATAAAATATAATACAAAAATAAAATACAAGATCTAATTTCAGGGTAAAATAGATAAAAAGCAAATGCAGTAACAAAATACAGGTTTACTTGGCGATCGCCTTCCTAACTTTACCCCTGCAGGGAAGTCTGGCTTGAAAGAGAAGGATTTGGCCAAAGGCTCCCGATCAGCTGCAGGGTGAGACGGGGATTCGAACCCGTGTCTGCGCAGCCCAAGTCTAGACCGGCGCATAAGGGATACCTGAAGCCATTCTGAAATGCTTCCAGTACGATGCATGGGGTATAATCCCACTAAATGTGAAATAGGGAATTGTTACTGAATTTGCTCATCAGCTCCTAATCTTGTTTTTTTTTTTAAAGGGGAGTTGGGGAAGGAGAAATTATCTTTTTGTCCCCCAAGTTGGGCATTTGTAAGGAAGAAAAAAGAAAAATTCACCGAGAGCTCGTGAAGCAGAGTTGCTATAGCAGGCCAGAATGTCACCTGTTCCCTGATCTAGAAGGAGGTCAACTGTTTCAGACGTACAGTATTCTTCTGCTCTTGGCATCCTTGGTGATGAGATGCTATTCGTGGACTAACCTATAGGAGATAGCGGCTCTTACTTAAACCATTTGTAGCACTCTGAACAAAGCTAGGAAAGCTTTACATAATACTAATGAGAACGGATATTACATTATCTGCAGTAAAATGGGGCAGGGTACGATAAGCCCCAGCTGCTGTGATGTGGGGCTTGGAGGCCACCTACTCAGATGCCAGGAAAGCATGGTTTGTTCCTTACTTGCTTGCAAAAAAACCAAAACAAAACAAAACAGGCCAACCAGCCAGCTTGCTTTCTGTTAGTAATCAACAATTATTACTTGCAACCTGTTTTCCCCATGCAAGGATAATTAAAGCATTATTTGGGGGTGCATATCCTCTGGTTACTAAGAGTAATTTACACTTCTAGAAGATATAAACAAAAAAAGAACTGTCAAAAAAAAATTAACTCACCCAAAAGAGACATTCAGAGCGACTATCAATGTGCATGAAATAATATCATATTTCAGGCTGTTATAATATACTGCTCAAAAAAATAAAATAAAGGGAACACTTAAACAACACAATGTACTGTATTTAATAGTAGGATGTCTTACTTTCTGTTCCCTTTATATTTTTGAGCAGTATATTTATATCTTTTGTATAAGCAGTATTCTTCCTAAAAATATAAATACGGGTAGTCCTTATAACTTACAACTATTCACTTAGTATAAGGGACGCAGTGGCTCAGTGGGTTAGGATGCTGAGCTTGTCGATCTGAAGGTCGGCAGTTTGGCGGGTCGAATCCCGAGTGCCGCGTAGCAGAGTGAGCGCCTGTTACTCGTCCCAGCTTCTGCCAACCTAGCAGTTCGAAAGCACGTAAAAATGCAAGTAGAAAAATAGGGACCACTCCGGTGGGAAGGTAACAGCGTTCCGTGCGCCTTTGGCGTCTAGTCATGCCAGCCACATGAGCACGGAAACGTCCTCGGACAAGCGCTGGCTCTTCGGCTTTGAAACGGAGATGAGCACCGGCCCCTAGAGTCGGAAACGACTAGCACGCATGTGCGGGGGAACCTTTACCTTTATTCACTTAGTGACAGTTCAAAGTTACAACAGCAGTGGAAAAAGTGACTTAGGACCGGTTCTCACACTTATGACCATTACAGCATCCCTGGGGTCACATGATCAAAATTCAGACGCTTGGAAACTGACTCATATTTACGACAGTTGCAGTGTCCCGGGATCATGTCATCCCTTTTTGCAACCTTTTGATTACACAATACAGGTTGTGAAGTAACCACATGTTTGCAGAACATGTTAAGCCTTAAGAAAACTAAGCAAGGTTAACTCTAACCCAGCAGACTACACAAATGCTAGGCCTTTATCCAGTTAAATGTATGAAGTGATCCCAGGCACACATACGCTGAGTGTGCCTGTGTTATCCTGGGGTCATGTGATCCCCTTTTGCAACCTTTTGACAAGCAAAGTCAATGGGAAAGCCAGGTTCACTTAACAACCGGGTAACTAACTTAACAGCTGCAGTGATTCACTTAACAACTTTGGCAAGAAAGGTCGTAGAAAGGGGTGAAGCTCACTTCACAATTGTCTCGCTTAGCAACATAAATTTTGGGCTCAGCTACTGTCCTAAGTCTAGGACAGGGGTCGTCAAACTTGGCAACTTTTAAGACTTGTGGACTTCAACTCCCAGAATTCCTCAGCCAGCCCTCAGGGCTGGCTGAGGAATTCTGGGAGTTGAAGTCCACAAGTCTTAAAGTTGCCAAGTTTGAGGACCCCTGGTCTGGGACTGAGTGATACAACCTGGAAATTAACTAGGAACAAGCTCCATTAAATAGGTGTTACTTCCTTTTAAGGCAGCATGCAGGGGGTTGTGGTGTTAATCTTCACAACAGCTTAGAAACTTGGAAAGCCATTAATGGCGTCCTGGTGAATCAAACCAATAAACTGCTCTAATCCAAGATGCTTATAACACCTAAAAAAGACGTTTGCAGAAAGCCAAAAATGCATGTCAGTTTGCCACAATGGAACCCATCACCATATTTCATTTAATCTTGGCCATTTTCTAAAATAAATTGGGAGGGGAAAAGTAGAAAGCAAGGCTACAACGTTTTATTGCTCTTTGAAGATTGAACTCAATCACTCAACATGTCCAGCCTCATCTCACAACATCCAAGATGAATCTTGCAAGCTCTATCTCCATAAACAATGTCAAGAAAGATTTCTACAATTGCAGTATTTGAAGCTTCCTGCATCCCAGCTTGATTTAGGAACAGAACAGAACAGAACAGAACAGAACAGAACAGAGCAGAGCAGAGCAGAGCAGAGCAGAGCAGAGCAGAGCAGAGCAGAGCAGAATAGAATAGAATAGAATAGAATAGAATAGAATAGAATAGAATAGAATAGAATAGAATAGAATAGAATAGAATAGAAGAGTTGGAAGGCATTTGGGAGGTCATCTAGTCCAACCCCCTGCTCAGGCAGGAAACACCATTCCATTTCAGACAAATGGATGTCCAGTCTCTTCTTAAAACTTCCACTGTTGGAGCATTCATCGCTTCTGGAGGCAAGGTTGTTCCACTGGTTAATTGTTCTCAATGTCAGGAAATTTCTCCTCTGTTCTAGGTTGCTTCTCCCCTTGATTCATTTCCATCTGTTGCTTCTTGTCCTGCCTTCGGGCACTTTGGAGAATAGCTTGACTCCCTCTTGTTTGGGGCAGCCCCTGAGATATTGGAACACTGCTATCATGTCCCCTCTCGTCCTTCTCTTCATTAAACTAGACATACCCAATTCCTGAACTTTTCTTTGTATGTTTTAGCCTCCAGTCCCTTGATCATCTTTCTTGTTCTTCTCTGCGCTCTTTCTAGAGCAGGGGTAGGCAACCTTGGCTCTTTTATGACTTGTGGACTTCAACTCCCAGAATTTCTGAGCCATCATGGGGGAACTATGGCCCCTTCATGACTTGTGGACTTCAACTCCCAGAATTCCTGAGCCAGCATGGGGGAACTATGGCCCCTTCATGACTTGTGGACTTCAACTCCCAGAATTCCTGAGCCAGCATGGCTCAGGTTGGAAGCCTCTCCCTTTCCCCTCAGCATGGCTGGGTCAGGATTGTCAACGCTTCATTAAAAGAGGCGGTGGTGAGGCCCCTTCTCAAGAAGCCTGCTCTGGACCCGGCCTTTTTGAATAACTATTGTCCTGTCTCCTTTTTGAATAACTATCGTCCTGTCTCCAACTTTCGCTTTGTAACAAAGGTTGTTGAGAGTGTTGTGGCGCGTCAGCTTCCGCAATTCCTGGATGAAGTGGACTATCTGGACCCGTACCAGTCCGGTTTCAGACCCGGTTACAGCACGGAAACGGCATTGGTCGCACTGGTAGATGATCTCTGGTGGGCCTGGGACAGGGGTTGCTCCTCTGTCCTGGTCCTACTTGACCTCTCAGCGGCTTTTGATACCATCGACCATGGTATCCTGCTGCGACGGCTCGAGGGGTTGGGAGTGGGAGGCACTGTTTTACGTTGGTTTTCCTCCTACCTCTCGGGCCGTTCGCAGTTCGTAGTGGCAGGGATGCAGAGATCTACCCCGAGGCCCCTTTCTTGTGGGGTACCTCAGGGGTTGATTCTCTCCCCCCTCCTTTTTAACATCTATATGAAGCCGCTGGGTGAGATCATCCATGGCTTTGGGGTGAGGTATCACCAATATGCCGATGATACCCAGTTGTTTATCTCCACCCCAAGCCAACCCAGTGATGCCCTTGACGTGATGTCCCGGTGCCTGGAGGCGGTGTGGGTCTGGATGGGAAGGAACAGGCTCAGGCTGAGATGCCCTATGCACGGTCACCCATGCCCTTGTCACTTCTCGCCTGGATTACTGCAATGCTCTCTACATGGGGCTGCCCTTGAGGTGCACCCGGAGGCTTCAACTGGTACAAAATGCGGCCGCGCGGGTGCTTATGGGAGTATCTCGATAGTCCCATGTTACACCACTCCTGCGCGAGCTGCATTGGCTTCTGGTTGCCCTCCAGGTGCAATTCAAGGTGCTGGTAATTACCTTTAAAGCCCTACATGGCTTAGGCCCGGGGTACTTGCGAGACCACCTGCTGCCAATGTCAAGCTCCCATCACCCGGTTCGCTCCCACAGAGTCGGCCTCCTCAGGGTTCTGTCGGCCAGGCAATGCTGGCTGGTGACCCCCAGGGGGAGAGCCTTCTCTGTGGGCGTGCCGACCCTCTGGAATGAACTGCCTCCGGAGCTGCGGACGGCCCCTGACCTTTGCTCCTTCCGCCGTGACCTGAAGACATGGTTGTTCCAACAAGCGGGTCTGGACTGATTATGTTTTTTAAATTTGGCTTTTATTGAGTTAAATTGTCCTTTATTTCTTTATTTATTGTTTAATTCTTTTTTAATTTTTGTATTCTATGTTTTTTTTAATTTTTTATTGTTGTGAGCCGCCCTGAGTCCTTAGGGAGAAGGGCGGCATATAAATTTAATTAAATAATAATAATAATAATAATAATAATAATAATAATAATAATAATAATAATAATAATAATAATAACAACAACCCTACTAGGTAACATCATCAGTGAAGACAGCAACCAGAGTTAGCAAACACTCCACACAGGTAGTCCTTGAGTTACGACTCACAGTCGCGGCCAAAATGTATGCTGCTGAGTAAAACATTTGTTTAGTGAGTTAAGCGAGCCCCATTTTTATGACCTTTCTTGACAACGTTGTAAAGTGAATCAAGGCAGTCAAGTTAGTCACACGGTTGTTAAGTGAATCTGGCTTCCTCCATTGTCGCAAGGTCGTAAAAGCGGATCACAAGACACACACCCCCAGGACATTCCAACCGTCATAAATATGAACCAGTTGCCAAGCCTCTGAAATTCTGATCATGTGATTGTGAGGATGCTGTAACAGTCATAAGTGTGAAAAACGGCCATAAGTCATTTTTTTCAGCACCGTTGCAACTTTGAACTGTCACTAACTCACACTCAGGACCTTTGTGGCTTTTGGTTTATTAAATTCAGACAAGACTAGGAGAGTATACAGTACACAAATCTTGATCCCTACCAATCGTAGTTGACAGCAATCTGTACCTGGAGAGTTGTGTTACTATTATTCTTTTTAATAGTGGCAACACTATTTATTATTGCATAACTTATCACCTACCCCGAACCCAAAAGGACTGAAAATGCTGTACAACGAACACCAACTAAGGGAAGATGAAGTGGATAAAGGCCTAGCATTTGTGCAGTCTGCCAGAGTTAACCTTTATTATGGCTTAACATGTTCTGCAGACATGCGGTTTGCTCACAACCTGTATTGTGTAATCCCAAAATAAATGAATTAGTTTAGTATCAGGTTAACTTAATCACACTGAATAATAATAGTAGTAGTAGTAGTAGTAGTAGTAGTAGTAGAGGGACGCGGTGGCTCAGTGGGTTAGGACACTGAGCTTGTTGACCAGATGGTCGGCAGTTTGGCAGGTCGAATCCCGAGTGCCGCGTACCAGAGTGAGCGCCTGTTACTCGTCCCAGCTTCTGACAACCTAGCAGTTCGAAAGCACGTCAAAATGCAAGTAGAAAAATAGGGACCACTCCGGTGGGAAGGTAACAGCGTTCCGTGCGCCTTTGGCGTCTAGTCATGCCGGCCACATGACCACGGAGACGTCCTCGGACAAGCGCTGGCTCTTCGGCTTTGAAACGGAGATGAGCACCAGCCCCTAGAGTCAGAAACGACTAGCACGCATGTGCCTGGGAACCTTTACCTTTACCTTTTAGTAGTAGTAGTAGTAGCAGCAGCAATAGTAATAGAGTTGGAAGAGACCTTGGAGGTCATCTAGTCCAACCCCTTCCTCAGGCAGGAAACCCTATACCATTTCAGACAAAATGGCTGTCCAATCTCTTCTTAAAAACTTCCAGTGTTGGAGCATTCACCACCTCTGGAGGCAGGTTGTTCCACTGGTTAATTGTTCCAACTGTCAGGAAGTTTCTCCTTAGTTCTAGGTTGCTTCTCTCTTTGATTAGTTTCCACCCATTGCTTCTTAGATGGAAACTAACGAAAGAGAGAAGCAACCTAGAGCTAAGGAGAAATTTCCTGATAGTTAGAACAATTAAGCAGTGGAACAACCTGCCTCCAGAAGTTGTGGGTGCTCCAACACTGGAAGTCTGAATTATGTCTGAACTCTGGCACCACTGCAAAGTCCTCAACTTCTGATCACAAATCAGCCCAAAACCTCTGTGGCTAAAGGAGAATATTCCTTAAGTGAGTTTTGCCCCATTTTATGACCTTTCCCGCCACAGTTGTTAAGTGAATCACTGCGGTTGATAAGTTAGTAACACCGTTGTTAAGTGGATCTGGCTTCCCCACTGACTTTGCTTGTCAGAAGGTCACAAAATCGGGATCACATGACACACACACACACACACACACACACACACACACACACAGAGGACACTGCAACAATTGTAAATATGGATCGATTGGCAAGCATCTGAATTTTGATCAGGTGACCATGGGGATGTTACAAAGGTCGTAAGTGTGAACAGGGTCATAAGTCACTTTTTCCAGTACCATTGTAATTTTGAAAGGTCACTAAATGAACTGTTGTAAGTCGAGGACTACCCAATTATTAAGCTGTTTAATGGGAGAAATTTTCTTGAAAGTCAATTAATGCCCTCTCTCTCCTCTCTCTCTCTCTCTTCCTCCTCCTCCTCCTCCTAAGAAGTACTAACTAGTGTAAATTTAGAAGAAAAAAAAGTACTATGGTTTCCATGACAATCCATTCCATAGTTACAAGCAACCAGCTGCTCTTATTTAATGCAAACAAATATAAATCACCTCGGATTACCTTCGTTGTGGGGGCATCTAGCATTGCTGATATAATGGTGAACCGTTGGTCATGGGGGCTACAGCTTTCAAAGGCCTCGATAGATAAGACAGACAGCAGACAGATCTCCGTGAAATAGTCTCAGCCCTATAAAATTGCTGCTTGCTTTATCCCTTGTTTAAAAAACATGTCAAGCTTGTGAAATCGTCCTGATAAGAAGTACAAAACGCACGTGTTAGTTCTACCTTTATTGCGTGGTTACAAAAGCAGAATCCCGCAAGTCCCCTCACCTTTACAGATCAATGCAGGTATCCTCGACTTACCACCACAATTTCTGTTGCTAAGTGAGACGTTTCTTAAGTGAGTTTTATCCCTTTTTATGACCTTTCTTGCCATAGCTGTTAAGACTGTGAGTTCTAGTCCGCCTTAGGCATGAAAGATGACTGAGTGACTTTTGGCCAATCACCAGGAGGCCGTGAGTTCTACAGTAGTTCCGCCTTAGGCATGAAAGCTGGCTGAGTGATTCTGGGCCAATCACCAGGAGGCAGTGAGTTCTAGTCCCGCCTTAGGCACGAAAGCTGGCTGAGTGATTCTGGACCAATCACAAGGAAATGGTGAGTTCTAGTCCCACCTTAGGGATGAAAGCTGGCTGGGTGATTCTGGGCCAATCACCAGGAGACGGTGAGTTCTACTCCCACCTTAGGGATGAAAGCTGCCTCAGTGATTCTGGGTCAATCACCAGGAGAAGGTGAGTTCTAGTCCCACCTTAGGGATGAAAGCTGGCTGGGTGATTCTGGGCCAATCACCAGGAGACGGTGAGTTCTAGTCCCGCCTTAGGGATGAAAGCTGGCTGAGTGATCTGGGTCAATCACCAGGAGACAGTGAGTTCTAGTCCCACCTTAGGGATGAAAGCTGGCTGGGTGATTCTGGGCCAATCACCAGGAGACGGTGAGTTCTAGTCCCGCCTTAGGGATGAAAGCTGGCTGAGTGATTCTGGGTCAATCACCAGGAGACTGTGAGTTCTAGTCCCGCCTTAGGCATGAAAGCTGGCTGGGTGATTCTGGGCCAATCACCAGGAGACGGTGAGTTCTAATCCAGTTGGGTGACTTTGGGCCAATCACTCTCTCTCAGCCCAACTCACCTCACAGGTTGTTATTGTGGGGAAAATAGGAGGAGAAGGGTGTGTTGGATATATTCACCACCTTGAGTTAGTTGTAAAAATAATAAAGGTGGAATACAAACAAACAAATACCATATTTATTTTATTTATTTATTTTATTACATTTATATTCCGCCCTTTCCCGGAGGTATTTTCTACCATATTTCTGTTTCATGAGTAAGATTTTCTTACTAATAGTTTTGGATGTTGTCTTCCAAACAAGCTACTGAAGGTGCATTGAATACAGCTTTTTTTTTTTTTTTGCATTAAGAAAAAGCTTTTTCAGCAAAACAAGTGGGGAGAAAAAATGATGAAAACAAGCAGAAACTTGTCGAAAGCAGACAAACTCTCAATGCCATCTGACAATTGTGATAATAGATAATATTAATAATTCATAGCTGCTTCTTATGAATAAGAACTGACAAACCCGCTCTTTCAGTTCTAACAATATTTATCTTTTAAAGTAAATGCTTACTCCTCATTCTATTTTCCCATGAGCGTGTGACTCTCTGCCTTCTAAAATAAATCTTATTTCACTTGAGTTTGTGATATTTTTTTTCCTCCTTTAAAATCTGGACATAATTGCATACATTTCTTGGCACTTTCCCAATATAATTACTTGTCAATGTCTTTTTCTAAGGCAAAAATGCGAAACTGTCAGATTTTATTCCAGGATTCAACAGTGGCTTACACACAGTTCTCAACTTACCACAATTTGTTTAGTGATGGTTTGAACTTACAACGGCATTGAAAAGAGTCACTTGTGACTGTGTTTAGACCAATGCAGTATCCCCACGGTCACATGATCAAAATTCATATACTTTGTAACTGACTCATATTTATGACGGTTGTTGTGTCCCACGGTCATGCGGTCCCCTTTTGCGACCTTCTGACCAGCAAAGTCCATGGGGAAGCCCGATTCACTTAACAACCAGGTTACTAACTTAGCAACTGCAGTGATTCACTTAATAACTGTGCCAAGCAGCTGGTGCAGAATGCAGCCGCGCGAGTCGTGATGGGGGTCTCCCAATACTCCCATGTAACACCTCTACTCCGCGAGCTGCATTGGCTTCCGGTTGCCCTTCGGGTGAGATTCAAGGTGCTGGTGATGACCTATAAAGCCCTAAATGGCTTGGGTCCGGGATATTTGAGGGAACACCTGCTGCCAGCATCAAGCTCCCTTCGTCCAGTGCGCTCCCACAGGGAGGGTCTCCTCAGGGTGCCGCCGGTTAAAGATTGCCGGTGGGTAACACCCAGGGGTAGGGCCTTCTCAGTGGGTGCACCTGCCCTGTGGAACCAGCTGCCTGCGGAGCTTAGGACTGCCCCTGACCTCCGTTCATTCCGCTGGGACCTGAAGACCTGGCTCTTCGAGCTCTCTGGCCCAGGCTGAGAATTTTTTAATTTTAATTTTAACTGGTTTTTTTTATTTTTCTCAGGGTTTTATTTAATCTTTTTTAATTTGTTTTAACGTTTGTATTGACTTTCTTTTAAATGCCCTGTAAACCGCCCTGAGTCCTTCGGGAAAGGGCGGTATATAAATCTAAATAAAATAAATAAATAAATAAATGTTGTAAAATGGGGCAAAAGTGTCTCACTTAGCAACAGAAAATTTGGACTCAGTTGTGGTTGTAAGTCAAGGACTGCCTATATTCAGACACTTTATCCCAAAGTGCAACTGTTGGCAAATTTAGAAACTTTACTGCAGAGAAGATGAAGGCTTCAACAGAACAGAGGAGTGTCCACAGAATAACTTTTCTTTGCTTTTTAAATATATTTTTAACTAGGAATTCTGATTATAATAGTAAAATCAAGTAGACTTTCTTAACAAAAGAGAATACGAAGAAGAAACAAGTGCAAGAAAAAAACAAAAAAAGGAAGAAAAAGAAAGAGAAAATAGATGCATTTAAAGCAACATTTTAGTGAATGGATATGATGTAAATAATAATAATAATAATAATAATAATAATAATAATAATAATAATAATAATAATAATAATAATAATAATGTTGGAAGGGGCCTTGGAGGTCATCTAGTCCAACCCCCTGCTCAGGCAGGAAACCCTCTACTATTTTGGACAAATGGCTGTCCAGTCTCTTCTTAAAAACTTCCAGTGTTGGAGCATTCACAGCTTCTGAAGGCAGGTTGTTCCATTGATTAATTGTTCTAACTGTCAGGAAATTTCTCCTTAGTTCTAGGTTGCAATTTCCAACTTTCATCACAACAAACATAAACAAATTTAGTGACCTGTTAGCCCCTCTAATTTTGCAAAGATTTGTCTTTTTAAGCCATATCCCATCTCTTACCTTATTGTGATTTTAGAAAGTGGACACTAGAGGGTACTAAAGTTTTTAGGCAGAGGAAAGATCGACAAGCCTGTAAAATATTGCAAAATATAAAGGAGACTTTTGAATAATGGAATCGGAGAATAGAAGCCATGATATCAACCATGTCATTTTTGATTTCTGCTTCCATGGACAGATTATATTCAAAAGATGTTAGTGACGAAATGACTGATGTAGAACAATTTAATCTGGGAAGGCAGAGACAGTATTGAAAGTGGATTTACAATTGACAGGTCAAGATAACATCTTGGAAAAGGATGTTTCACTGGGTCTACAAAAGAAACTAACTGAGGTTTTTAAATTTACAAGGGAAAAACAAATGACCAACCAGAGAGTGACCTGGATACTTTTTTTTTCCCTATTGTAAGAGTCTTGTTAAAACCAAATTCTGTGTGATGGGACACAGAACTGAAGAGAATTCTACCACAATACAGTATTTGAATAAACTACTAAAGATTACGACAATTAGAAGTAACAGAGAGGAATTTAAAGTTGGTTTATTTGATCACAATTAAAGCAAGTTATGTTGTTACTTCTGGGAAACTTTTATGGATTTCTCCGATGACATCAGGACTGAAAAGATTATGTATTAGAACAGAACATTTCTAAGTTTTTTTCCCTCCCATCTTTCTGAGTTGGCACCTGGATGGGAGACTGCTGAAATATATTTGCATAGCATTCTCAGCCCTTAGAGCAGGGGTCTCAGCCATGCTGGTTGAGGAATTCTGGGAGTTGAAGTCCACAAGTTGCCAAGTTTGGAGAGCTTTGCCTCTCAGCCAACGTCACTAATACTGAGCCATTATGGGAACTGTAGTTCACCAACATACGGAAGCCGACTGTCTAAGAGTCAAATTACACATGACGTTAATTATGTAGCACACTACTTAACCTTTTATTTACACTACAGTAAACTTTCAAAAAAAGGGACGCGGTGGCTCAGTGGGTTAGAGTGACGGTGAGCTTGTCGATCAGAAGGTCGGCAGTTTGGCGGGTCGAATCCCGAGTGCCGCGTAACAGAGTGAGCGCCTGTTACTCGTCCCAGCTTCTGCCAACCTAGCAGTTCGAAAGCACGTAAAAATGCAAGTAGAAAAATAGGGACCACCACGGTGGGAAGGTAACAGCGTTCCGTGCGCCTTTGGCGTCTAGTCATGCCGGCCACGTGACCACGGAGACGTCCTTGGACAAACGCTGGCTCTTCGGCTTTGAAACGGAGATGAGCACCGGCCCCTAGAGTCGGAAACGACTAGCACGCATGTGCGGGGGAACCTTTACCTTTACACTTTCAAAGCACCGATCCAAACTAGTATTGCAACGCTATACAAATTCATGACCTACGTACAAAAAAAAGTGGAATCTGTGTCAGACTGTCACAGCACACCATTTGCTATACCCACCCACCCCGTCCCCCTCCATGCCCACAGTTTTGCATGCCCATACTTCGGGCATGTTTGTAAGGCATGGATTTTAATAAATTATGAATAAACACGTCATAGCTTAATAGAACTCAGCCTATCCAGATCGAGCACAATCTTGCTTATTTCTATACGGGAATAGTTCCCAAAAGCACTAGCCATTTCAAGTGATAAATTGTTTTCTCTTGAGCGTACCCCAGGAGTTTGCTAATCAATACATTTCTGCAAATTGGCAAAAAGAAAGAAAAAAAGAAGAAAGGAGCAGTGCAACAACTGGGCTCAGCTTTGTGGCATTTGGCAAAGGCGCTAATTGGAAGGATGTATATTCTAGCCTGTAGGGAAAACCAAGGAGTTGCTTAAATTGCATCTGACTCACCTTTCTTTTCTTTTTTTTAAATTCCCTTACCAGAGGAGAAAAACGATCTCTAAAATATACGGTCCTGCTTGATGGTTGCAACCGGGTGTGTGGACTTCAACTCCCAGAATTCCACAATGGGCATGACTATGGCTGAGGATTCTGGGAGTCGAAATGCATACATGTAGAGGTACCGAGGAAAGGGACGCGGTGGCTCAGTGGGTTAGGACGCTGAACTTGTCGATCGGAAGGTCGGCAGTTTGGCGGGTCGAATCCCGAGTGCCACGTAGCAGAGTGAGCGCCTGTTACTCGTCCCAGCTTCTGCCCACCTAGCAGTTCGAAAGCACGTAAAAATGCAAGTAGAAAAGCAGGGACCACTATGGTGGGAAGGTAACAGCGTTCCGTGCGCCTTTGGCGTCTAGTCATGCCGGCCACATGACCACGGAGACGTCCTCGGACAAGCGCTCGCTCTTCGGCTTTGAAACGGAGATGAGCACCGCCTCCTAGAGTCGGAAACGACTAGCACGCATGTGCGGGGGAACCTTTACCTTTTAGAGGTACCGAAGATAGAAAACACTTGGTGCTGGGTGAACTCAGTCATGCATTTTAAAAAATGGTTCAAATAACCACGTATGAACCAAGCCAGTAAGAAGATAGCCAAAATCTGGCCTCCTTAACTTAATCCCTTAAGTAGAGAGAGATTTAACGCTCTTCAAGCCCTGCATCTGTCACTCTTTAAAATGTTAAAAGGTAAAGGTAAAGGTTCCCCCGCACATGCGTGCTAGTCGTTTCCAACTCTAGGGGCCGGTGCTCATCTCCGTTTCAAAGCCGAAGAGCCAGCGCTTGTCCGAGGACGTCTCCATGGTCATGTGGCCGGCATGACTAGACGCCAAAGGCGCATGAAGCACTGTTACCTTCCCACCGTAGTGGTCCCTATTTTTCTACTTGCATTTTTTACGTGCTTTCGAACTGCTAGGTTGGCAGAAGCTGGGACGAGTAACAGGCGCTCACTCTGTTACGCGTCACTCGGGATTCAACCAGCCAAACTGCCGATCTTCTGATCAACAAGCTCAGCGTCCTAACCCACTGAGCCACCGCGTTCCTTTTAAAATGTTACTCCAGCATAACTCATCACTAGCAGACAGCCCAAAAAGTAGAAAGAAAGCTAATTTGCTAAAACAATTCCAATTTTCAAAATTCCAAGTACCCCTTGCCTTTAAGTATTAACTATTCATGTTGATTTGTGTAGCTTTGTGTAGCTCGGTTTGACTGGAAGTACAATATTTTGTGATGGATGGTAGAAATTTTGTGCTATTCAGGCAGTCCTTGACTTACAACCGTTCATTTAGTGACCTTTTGAAGTTACAATGGGCGCTGAAAAAAAGTGACTTACGATTGTTTTTCACACAACTGTTGCAGCAGAATTGTGGTCCTGTGATCAATATTCAGACGCTTTGGCCAGGGACTCACATTTATGATGGCTGCAGTGTCCCGGCTGCAGGCGATCCCATTTTGCGACTTTCTGACAAGTAAAGTCAATGGGGGAAGCCAGGTTCACTTAACAACCATGCTACTCACTTAACAACTGCAGTGATTCACTTAACAACTGTGGCAAGACATGGGGCAAAACTCACTGAACAGTTGCCTTGCTTAGCAACAGAAATTTTGGGCTCAACTGTGGCTGTAAGTCAAGGGTTACCTGTAGTGAATTAAATGATTATAGCTATCACTTCGGTTACATCGTAAAAAGGCATTTTTGAGGAAATAATGTTTAAGGTGTTTATAAAATAAACCTTCAAGTTTCAGTTTGAAATTTATTTCTGTTCTTTATTGACGGATTTTGCTGTCAGAAAATTCTGAAGGTAGCATACGTATTAGGGCGGAAAAACGGATTGTGTCAAAATAAGCTTCCTTGAATACTTTATTTATTTATTTATTTATTTTATTTTAATTCCATTTATATCCCGCCCTTCTCCGAAGACTCAGGGCGGCTTACAAGCTTAGCAGTAGCCTTCATTCTATGTATATGCCTGCTTTTTAGGGCTTTCACACACACCCCAAGCGGCATTATTACAAAGTCAGCTTATTACTTTAAGGCAGGGGTCCCCAAACTGTGGTCTGCGGGCCACTACGGGGTCATGGGCTCTTGGCCACTGGGCTGTGAGGGGCTGGCCAGTGCAAGAGCGCACCCCCCCCACACACGCTACCATCGTGGTGTTGCGCGAATGCTAGGAATGCCGTAAGCGTTGGGTGGGTGCTAGTGTCACCATGAGCGCACCCCCCACTCGTGGTAGCATTGTGCCATCATGCCGGTGGTATCATCGCTGCAAGCGCAACATCCCCACTTGCAGTAGCATCATGGCATTGTGCTGGCTCTAGCATCGCCTGAGCATCGCGGGGGCACTCGCAGCCCCATTCGTGCACACGCAGCCCCGTTCACGCGGGCACGTGCTTGCATGCATAAAGGCACCTCCACACACACCCCGCCCTGGGCTGCCAGCCCAGGAAGATTGGGGACCCCTGCTTTAAGGGTTACTCCTGAGTAAATATTAAAGCTACAATCCTAATTAGAATCACTTGAAATTCTAATTAGGTTTAATGGATTTATTCCTGGGCCAACATAGCCAGTAATAAATCAACACAGCCTCTGTTCATGCTATATCCAGAGTGATATTTTGTTGGCTTCACCATAGTTGGGGGACTATAATAACAATTGACGGAAGTGCCAAACAAGAATTTGCAAAATGTACAATAGTCCTCAACTTAAAACAGTTCATTTAGTGACTGGTCAAAGTTACAATGGCACTGAAAAATGTGACTTATGACTTATAACCATTGCAGCACCACTTGTGATAACGTGACCTTGGCAACTGGCCCATATTTATGACGGTCACAGTGTCCTGGGATCAGGTGGATCCTGTTTTGCGACCTTCCAACAGGGCAAAGTCAATGGGAAAGCCAGATTCACTCAACAACCCTGTTACCAGATTAACAACTGCAGTGATTCACTTGACAATGGCGGCAAGAAAGGTCGCAAAATGGGGGCAAAACTCACTTAACAAATGTCTCGCTTAGCAACAGAAATTTTGGGCTTAATTGAGATCGTCAGCCGAGGTTTAAGAGTTCACACAAAACCCTAAAACCAGACTCCAAAAGACAAAAATAAAAATAAAAAAAATGCAGTTTTGCAATTTGTCCATCTCAAGCTACTCCACTGATCTTCTTGGTATTACGCAGCCAATAGAACACAGGAATCTGGTCCTGTTTTGTCCTTTTGGAGAATAGCTTGACTCCCTCTTGTTTCTGGCAGCCCCTGAGAGATTGGAAGACTGCTATCATGTCACCCCTCGCCCTTCTCTTCATTAAACTAGACATACCCAATTCTAGCAACCATTCTTGGTATGTTTTAGCCTCCAGTCCCCGATCATCTTTGTTGCTCTTCTCTGCGCTCTTTCTAGAGTCTCAACATCTTTTTATATCACAGCAACGAAAGCTGGAGGCAATATTCCAAGTGTGGTCTTACCATACTTCCTCGATTTACAACCATATGTTTACCAACCGTTTGAAGTTATAACACTGCTAAAAAGAACCACTAACTTACGATCCTTCCTCAAATGAATAGATGTAAGTCAAGCACTACCTGTAGCATACTGTATGTCAGGGTTTCTCAAACTTGGAAACTTTAAGGAATTAAAAGAAGCACGAGGGGTGACATGATAACAGTGTTACAATATCTCAGGGGCTGCCACAAGGAAGAGAGAGTCAAGCTATTCTCCAAAGCCCCGAAGGTAGGACAAGAAGCAACGGATGGAAACTAACCAAAGAGAGAAGCAACCTAGAACTAAGGAGAAATTTCCTACTAGAAAAATTAATCAGTAGAACAACCTGCCTCCAAAGGTTGTGAAAGTTCCAACCCTGTAAGTTTTTAAGAAGAGATTGGACAATGATTTGACTGATATGGTATAGCAGGGGTCTTCAAACATGGCCCTTTTATGTCTGGCTGAGGAATTCTGGGAGTTGAAGTCCACAAGTCATAAAAGGGCCAAGGTTGAAGTCCCCTGTGGTATAGAGTTTCCTGCCTGAGCAAGGGGTTGGACTAGAAGACCTCCAAGGTCCCTTCCAACTCTGTTATTCTACTCTACTCTACTCTACTCTACTCTACTCTACTCTACTCTACTCTACTCTACTCTAGTATTCTATTCTATTCTATTCTATTCTATTCTATTCTATTCTATTCTATTCTATTCTATTCTATTCTATTCTACTCTACTCTACTCTATTCTACTCTATTTTATTCTATTCTATTCTATTCTATTCTATTCTATTCTATTCTATTCTATTCTATTCTATTCTATTCTATTCTATTCTATTCTATTCTATTCCATCCCATCCCATCCCTATTCTATTCTATTCTATTCTATTCTATTCTATTCTATTCTATTCTATTCTATTCTATTCTATTCCATCCCATCCCATCCCATCCCTCTTCTCTTCTCTTCTCTTCTCTTCTCTTCTCTTCTCTTCTCTTCTCTTCTCTTCTATCCCATCCCATCCCATCCCATCCCATCCCATCCCATCCCATCCCATCCCATCCCATCCCATTCCATTCCATTCCATTCCATTCCATTCTATTCTATTCTATTCTATTCTATTCTATTCTATTCTATTCTATTCTATTCTATTCTATTCTATTCTATTCTATATTGCATGTGGACTTCAGTACCTAGAAATCTCTAGCCAGCCATACTGGCTAGGGGATTCTGGGAGTTGAAGTCCATATATCTTAAAATCCCCAAGTTTGAGAAACACTGCTCAAAAAGACCCTGTTTGGTATAGTGGTTACTAGATTCCAGGAGACTGTGAATTCTAGTCCTGCCTTACGCTCAAAGCTAGCTGGGTAACCTTGGGCCAATTCTTCTCTCTCAGCCCTAGGAAGAAGGCAGCGGCTGGCCACTTCTGAAAATCTTGCTAAGAAGAGTGCAGCAACTAGTCGAGGCATTTGCCAGGAGTCAAAACTGACTCAAATGCAGCAAAAAAAAAAACAACAACAAGGACAAAGAAAATACAAATGCAAGAAGAAAGAATACTCAATAAATTAAATTATTTGCAATCTTAACCCCACAGCTAACAGCAAGTATTCACAAGTCAGCTCACCACAGTTATCAATTTTTACACAAATGGCTGAGCAGCTAGAGCCTTATGCACCCACTTAGTAATTATAATGACTCTATTCAGCTACCACCTCCAGCCACTGGATCGACAGATCACACAATTGCTATTTTTTTAAAAAAAAATATCTCCCTTGTATGCAATTAAGATAATGCTTTGTCACCTCTTAGAGATGGCAAGCTGGAGGTGAGAAAATATAACAACTGAGATGGTTTCCAGCTATAAATATTGGTAATTGATTTGAAGCTAATCAATCACGGCTATAATTAATTGAGGAAGGAAGCATTCTAATTTGGAAAAGTAGGCTAAGGATTATAAGCAGTTGATTTCATTTTTGTTGTTGTTGTTGTTCATTTTAACTAAACTAACATGTTTAACGCAAAGTTTCAGAACATTCATTTAAAAAGCCAAAGCCGATGAGGATCTGTGCAAAAGTAGTGTGGCATAATATAAATTATAAAGAGCCCTTCCTTCAACCCATTTCCATGTAACATGCTTTTAATTTATCGTAAGGGATGCGGTGGCTCAGTTGGTTAGGACATTGAGCTTGTCGATCAGAAGGTCGGCAGTTTGGCGGGTCGAATCCCGAGTGCCGCGTAACAGAGTGAGCGCCTGTTACTCGTCCCAGCTTCTGCCAACCTAGCAGTTCGAAAACACGTAAAAATGCAAGTAGAAAAATAGGGACCACTCCGGTGGGAAGGGAACAGCGTTCCGTGCGCCTTTGGCGTCTAGTCATGCTGGCCACATGACCATGGAGACGTCCTCAGACAAGCGCTGGCTCTTTGGCTTTGAAACAGAGATGAGCACTGGCCCCTAGAGTCGGAAACGACTAGCACGCATGTTCGGGGGAACCTTTACCTTTACCTTTAAAGCCATCTGGAATTATGTTAGAGAAGTTAAAGTGAGAGGAGAAAAGAGAAGAGAAGACATAAGATAAAAGATAAGGTATAAAATAAAATAAAAGGTATAAGATGAGATATATGACATAGGGTAAGAGATAAAGTAAGGTAAGGTAAGATGACAAGGTACTGTGAGATAAGACAGTGGTGGCGAACCTATGGCACGCGTGCCAGAGGTGGCACTCAGAGCCTTCTCTGTGGGCAAGCGTGCTGTTGCCCCAGCAGAGTTCGCCAGAGTAGCAAGCACATAGCGTTTGAAAGCAACAGGGCAGGAAGTGAGCGAGCAAGTGACATTCCCCCCCCCCCCGGGGATGCCCCAGAAATGGCAAGGGACTGGCCCCGGCCAGGCTCACCAGTCTGCCGTGACCACTGCAGCCATGCCCACCCAGTGGGCCATGCCCTTCCCCCTGAGGGCACAATGCTGATGCAGACCTGGCACATGTGATAAATAAGTGGGTTTTGGGTTGCAGTTTGGGCACTTGGTCTCTAAAAGGTTCGCCATCACTGAGATAAGACAACACAAGACAAGGCAAGGCCAGGCAAGGCAAGGCAATGCAAGACAAGGCAAGGCAAGGCAAGGCAAGGTTAGGTAAGATGACTTAAGACAAGACAGGACAAGTTAAGGATAGGATATGGATAAGATATGGATAGGATAGGATAGGATAGGATAGGATAGGATAGGATAGGATAGGACAGGAGAAGAGAAGAGAAGAGAAGAGAAGAGAAGAGAAGAGAAGAGAAGAGAAGAGAAGAGAAGAGAAGAGAAGATCCCTAAATGAACAGTTGTTAAATTGACCTATAGCAGGCACGTCAAACTCGCAACATCATGTGACGTCGTGTGACGTATCGTGACTTATTGCCCATTGCCAGCAGTTTTGGTGTGACGCATCCAGCCCGTGGGCCGGCAGTTTGACATGCCTGACCTATAATAACACAGAGAAATTGTATGCAGTACTAACTTCTCTAATCAGCCTTTGGTTTCTTCCAGGTCAGTTCCACTTGGTCTGTTTATCCTTTGTAAGGAATCAAGCAATGAATTGGCTTAAAGTGAAAGAATCATTTATTCTGCACTATGAGCTTAAAAAAGGGACGCGGTGGCTCAGTGGGTTAGGACGCTGAGCTTGTCGATCAGAAGGTCGGCAGTTTGGCGGGTCGAATCCCGAGTGCCGCGTAGCAGAGTGAGCGCCTGTTACTCGTCCCAGCTTCTGCCAACCTAGCAGTTCGAAAGCACGTAAAAATGCAAGTAGAAAAATAGGGACCACTACGGTGGGAAGGTAACAGTGTTCCATACGCCTTTGGTGTCTAGTCATGCCGGCCACATGACCACGGAGACGTCCTCGGACAAGCGCTGGCTCTTCGGCTTTGAAACGGAGATGAGCACTGGCCCCTAGAGTCGGAAACGACTAGCATGCATGTGCGGGGGAACCTTTACCTTTATGAGCTTAAAAAGCATTTAACGGCGGCTAGTTCTTCTTCTTTTTTAATGGTCTGAACCTTTTACATGAGCTCATGCTATGAACTAAGATTTGCTTCAACCACTGATTACTGAATAAACCACAGCTTACTGAGTTTACATTAGTGGTAAATCATTGTTTATAAGCCACAGTGGCCGAGCTGACAAAAGAAATTTGGCTGAATCCAAACTTATGCTACAGTTTAGCCATAGGTTGTAAATAGGGCCCATCATATTGCTTTTGTCACATTGTTTTATCACCAGAAGCCAAAGACATCAAGCGAGAATTTGTTTTGAGTTTTTACCTAAAAACCATTTTTTCCTTTGCAGCACAATTCTTTTGTTTACCACTAGGTGGCAGCTACTCTATGGCTATACAGTATCACCAAGAGTTGGAGATGATTAAAGTTGACTCAACTAATAATAGAATTTGTTAAGTGTGTAAGGAAAATGAGAACTCCAAAGCCTCTACAATCTACATTGAAGAAATACAAAACAGGCAGGCAGGAGAAGTGAGAGTGAGCAAAGTGCGAGGAGCAAGCATGTCTCATTTGGTGGCCAAAGTATTGGAGCTTCAGCTTCAGTTATCTGCCCTTCCAAAGGACAGTCAGGGTTGATTTCATTTGGGAATTGACTGGTTTGATCTCCTTGCAGTCCAAGGGGCTCCCAAGAGTCCTTTTCGAAAAACAAATTTGAAAGCATCAATTCTTTGGCGCTCAGCCTTACTTGTGGTCCAAGTCTCAGAGCCATACATTACTACTGGAGAACCATAGCTTTGACTATATGGATTTTTGCCAACCAGGTGATGTCTCTGCTTTTAAATATGCTGTCTTAGGTAGAAAGAACTTTAGGAAAGAACTTTTGGTAGAAAAAATTGATACCCAGGTGCAATGTAGGTGATGCTTATCTGGGCAGTGGTTTTTGTGAGAGGTATTGGGAGGAGGAAGAAGAAGGAGGAGGAGGAGGAGGAGGGGAGGAGCAGGACGAAGAAGAAGAAGAGGAAGGAGAAGGAAGAATATTATTATTATTATTATTATTATTATTATTATTATTATTATTATTATTAATAATATTATTATTATCATCATTATTATTATCATTATTATTGTTGTTATTATTATTATTATTATTATTATTATTATTATTATTATTATTATTATTATTATTATTATTATTATTCCTGGACAGGACATCTCAAGCCCTCTGGAGCAATAGTGAAGTGAAGAGGACACTGAAGTAAAGGGTGGGGGACATGTTTTGGTCAGTGGTGGGATTTAGCCAGTTTGCACCTGTTCGGTAGAACCGGCAACTAAATTTTGCTGCCGTCGGAGAACCGGCTAGCTTCCAGAAGTCCAGTCTAGGTCTCGGAGGCCTGGAGGAGGCCTCCCAAACCTAGAACGGCCCACTGGAAGTGCGTGGATGCCACTTCTGGAAGTCCGTTCTAGGCCTCAGAGGCCCAGGCCTGCATCGAATAAGAGAACCGATTGTTCAGGTATTTGAATTCCACCACAGGTTTTGGCAAGGGCTAACTTTTGGGTTTCAAAGAAAGAAGGACATCGGGAGGCACTGGGCATCAATGGAACCTAATGGGGTATATAAATCAAATAAATAAATAAACAAACAAACAAACAAACAAACAAACAAACAAACAAATAAAACCTAGAGGCTGATAGCACGTTCTCCCTATAGAGGGCGATGGGGAGGAACAGGCTTCAACTCAACCCGGACAAGACTGAATGGCTGTACATACCGGCATGTCAGGAAATTCAGATTATTCCATCTCTTAATATTGGGGGCGAGTTGTTACCCCACGTAGATAAGGCTCGCAATCTGGGTGTCCTCTTAGATTCACAGCTCTCCTTAGAAGATCATATAGGAGCTGTGACTAGAGGGGCCTTCGCCCAGGTTCGTCTGGTGCGCCAGTTGCGACCCTATCTGGACCTGGATGCCTTACGTACAGTCACCCATGCACTTGTGACCTCTCGTCTAGACTACTGCAATGCTCTTTACATGGGGCTGCCCTTGAGAACCACTCGGAAGTTTCAGCTGGTACAGAGTGCAGCTGCACGAGTTCTTTTGGGGGTCTCCCGATACTCCCATATTACACCTCTGCTCCGTGAGCTGCACTGGCTTCCGAGTGAAATTCAAGGTGCTGGTAATGACATACAAAGCCCTACATGGCATGGGTCCGGATTACCTACGGGAGCACCTACTGCCGGCGTCATCGTCCCTCCGTCCTGTACGTTCCCACAGAGAGGGCCTCCTCAGGGTACCACCGGTCAGAGAATGTCGGCTGGTGACCCCCAGGGGGAGAGCATTCTCGGTGGGTGCTCCAATCCTTTGGAACCGCTTACCAGCTGAACTCCGGATGGCCCCCGACCTTCGCTCCTTCCGGCGTGATCTAAAAACTTATCTATTCGAACAAGCTGGCCTGGCCTGATGGATTTGGGTTTTAAAATTATTTATCTAATGTATTCTTATTTTATTGCCCTGTACACCGCCCTGAGTCCTCTAGGAGTAGGGCGGTATATAAATCAAATAAATAAATAAATAAATAAATAAATAAATAAATAAATAAATAAATAAATAAAACCTAGAGGCTGATAGCATGTTCTCCCTATAGAGGGCGATCAATAGTCACCTGAGCAAATCGTACCATAGCGTAGAGTAGACCATTGTTGAAGACAAATAGATGCCATGGATCAAAGAAACCCAAGAGACGTTCTGAGAAAGAAAGTAATCCCCTGTAAAGGCAACCAATACCTGATATGAGGTCAGAGGAACTCTGTTGTCCCAAGATGTGTCAAAGAGGTTAGCAAGACCATTGAAAACCAGATGACAATTACTCTATTCTTCTTGATCCACCTGGGAATAAACGATACCCTTGTATCCTTTGCCTGGTTTTATTTTCCAACCTCCCATCGTTCGTTGCCTCTTTTTTCCCCTTAATCAAGTCCACATACAGGTAGTCCTCGACTTACAGCAGCTCATTTAGTGACCGTTTGAAGTTTCAACGGCACTGGACAAAAGCGACTTAGGACTCTTTTTCACCCTTAGTAGCTTTGCAGCAGCAGCAGCATCCCACATGGTCGCGTGATCAAAACTCAGGTGCTTGGCAACTGAGTCATATTTATGACGGTCGCCGTGTCCTGGGGTCATGTGATCACCTTTTGTGACCTTCTGACAAGCAAAGTCAGTGGGGAAGCCAGAGGTTCACTTATGACGGTCGCAGTGTCCTGGGGTCATGTGATCACCTTTTGTGACCTTCTGACAAGCAAAGTCAGTGGGGAAGCCAGAGGTTCACTTATGATGGTCGCCGTGTCCTGGGGTCATGTGATCACCTTTTGTGACCTTCTGACAAGCAAAGTCAGTGGGGAAGCCAGAGGTTCACTTCACAACCCTGTTGCTAACTGTAGTGACTCAGCGAACCACTGCGGCAAGAAAAGTCGTAAAATGAGGCAAAAAATCACTTAACAAGCGTTTCGGTTAGCGAGAGAAATTTTGGGCTCAATGGTAGCCATAAGTTGAGGACTCCCTGTATATCGTAAAAAAAGAAGGTGACAATTTTCCTATTTTGAGAAACGGCCTTAAAGTATAGTGGTTTGTCTCATCCGTCGTAGACTCTAAAGATATATATTTTTTTTAAAAAAAAACCTTTCCTTTGCATCCCTCTATGCTAACAAAGTGTGCGAAATCTGATTATTAGTCTGTGCACAACACTGACAGTTCACTCCAATTACTGAGGTTACCTCAGATACTGTAGCTATCAGAAGTACTAAATTGATCTCCCTTTCAAAGCTTTGGGAACATTTTTTTTTTTAGGAAAAGAACAAAAAACCCTTCGCTTTGATACAAAGAACTTTTCAAAGTTAAAACCAGACAAAACCGGCCAATTTCTGCGCCGGAAACGGGGGGGGGGGGAAAAGAAGAAGAACGTGACTTTGATTATATTCATACTATAGAATTCTATTATATAAATTGCTTAGTTGGTAATAAGTATTTGGTGGTAACTGTTTTATATATTTTTTGTCATAGAGTTAAAAGGTTTATATAAGACTCAGGGTATTATACATTGATAAAACGCTGTTAAAATTGGGGAAACATGACAAGTATCTCGGGAGCAACTAAGCCTAGCGCTGGCAAAAAGGCAGCAGCACAGGGACAGGGGATGGCCTCAAGTCCCTCTAATCAGAAATCTATAGAGGATATGCTGCAAAGGGAAAGATCTAACTCGAATTCCTTTAAAGATTTACATGCCCTTTTGCAAAACCTACACGAGGCAATGGCCAAAAACCACGAGGAGATGAAGAGAGAAATAGGCCAAATAAGAAACGACACTGGTGAATTAAAGGGGAAAATCCAAGCGATAGATGATAAATTTGAAGGGATTCAACAGCAATTAGTCAAAAATGAACAAAGACTTCAAGATATGGAAGCTAGAATGGAAAAAGAGGAAAAGAGAGTAGATGATTTAAATGAAACACTCCTTCAGGCTAATAAGGAATTAGAAACAACAGTCATTTTTCTGGAAGCAGAAAAGGCTGCTCATTATCTACGCTTCCAGAACGTTCAAGAAAAAAGAGGGGAAGATCTGTTGGTCATGATGGCAGAACTGATGGCAAAGGCACTCGGTGTAGGGAAGGAGGAAATGCTGGCGGAAATTGATGAAACATACAGGGTCCAAACTAATTATGCGAGAAGGCACAACCTCCCAAAAGAAGTACATGTAAGGTTAGTTAAAAAATCAATTCGGGATGAGCTTCTGCATAGATCTAGAGAGGAACCATTAGAATTTCGGGGCCAACCAATCACCATCCTTAAACAGATACCTAAAAGGATGAGGGATCTGAGACGCGGCTATCAATTCTTAACATCCAAACTAATAAGAGAAAATGTAAACTTTAGATGGCTAACTCCAGAGGGTATTCTTGTTACGTGGCAGGATAGAAGGCATAGACTGGACACGATAGAGAAGGCAGAAGATTTTTACAAACGCCACTTCCATAGCCAAGAGGAAGTAGATTTAGAAGATCAAGATGGAAGGGAGGTAAGAGAAAGAGATACAATACGTGTGGCAATGGATGGGAAGATCTTAGCTACAGAGGATAGAAGGAACAAATCCGGTGAGTTAACAGAGAAACATGGAACTAGAGACAAGGAAGAGAGAGAGCCCCGAATCACGAGATCCACAAAAACCAGAAATAAGTAAGATGAAGGGAGGTGAGTGTAGTATTATGTCTGTGAATATTAATGGATTGAATTCGCCAGTGAAAAGGCGGAAATTTTTTAATAGGCTTATTCACCAACAATTGGATATCGTGGCAATACAAGAAGTCCATATAAAGGAACAACAAAAATATTTGTTAGTACAACCAAGAATAGGGAACCTATTCGTTTCCTTAGACCGACACAAGAAAAAGAGAGGAGTGGCACTATATGTAAACCCAAAATTGACTGCAAAACAAATTTATAACGATAAAGAGGGTAGAATACTGATAGTCGAGGTTATAATAAATCACAGGAAGGTCATGATGGTAGAGATATATGCCCCAAACCATAACCAAGAACAATTTTTCAAAACACTTCACAATAAGATATGTAGCATTGATTATGAGGAGATTTGTTTAATAGGAGATTTTAATGCTATCCTAGATATAAATTTGGATTATATGGGAAAGACGCTTAGGAAAAAGAAGAGAAGAACTCTACCGAGATCTTTTCTTAACTTGGCTGAGGAACTAAATATCCAAGATGTTTGGAGGGAAAGAAATCGTAAGGCTAGACAATATACATATTACTCCAACCGACATAACTCATGGTCTAGAATAGACATGGTATGGATGACGAAAGAAATTAGTTCAGAAATAGACGAGGTACATATAGCGACAGGTACTTGGGCAGATCACAATCCTATTAAACTTATCTGGAAAGGTTCCAAAAAAATATCCAGATGGACGCTTCAAAGAGCAATTTTAAAAGAAGACGAATTCAAATCTAAGATGGAGAGAGAACTAAGTTTTTTCTTTAAGGAAAATAAAGCTACAGACACCTCAGTACAAAACAATTGGGATACAGCTAAGGCAATGATGAGAGGGGTAGCGAGGGCATATATGGTATATAAAAATAAGGGGAAAAGACAACAACGGGAAAGATTAGAAGAGGAATATAAGAGCTTAGAAGTTACACTCCAACAAGATCCACAAAAAGAGAATATCAAGCAATCTATGGATCTGATTAAACACAAACTTAACATTCTAGACAAAGAGAAATTGGCACAACAATTGAGAAACACGAAACAAAATTTTTTTGAAAATGCAAATAAACCGGGCCGGTGGCTCGCATACAAATTGGGAAAACAAAAGGGGAAAAACTGGATTCACGAACTACGAGATGAGGAAGGGAGAATATCCCACCAGGAGGAAAAAAAAAAATTATAGCCCAGGAATTTTATGAACGTTTATACAAAGAAGATAGCAAGGCAAGTGTGGAGAAAATGGAGGAATATTTTCAAAGAGCCAAACTACCTAAGGTCACAGAAGATACCAGAAATATGTTAAACGAGGAAATTCGACTATCTGAGGTGATAAAAGCTATTAATGCACAAAAGAATAATAAAGCATCGGGACCCGACGGTCTTCCATCAGAGATTTATAAAGAATTACAAAATATCCTAGCTCAACCCCTAGTGGAGGTATTTAACGCAGTATTAGAAGGCGCAAGGACGCCTAAATCTTGGCTAGAGGCAAACATAACCCTTATTCCGAAAGATAACACAGACCATACATTAATCCAAAATTACAGACCCATATCACTTCTTAATTCGGACTACAAGATATTTACATCAATTATAGCGGAACGATTGAAACGATTTCTGAATGATTTCATACACGCAGATCAAAATGGTTTTCTCGCTAAGAGACACACTAAGCACAACATTAGAATAATATTAGATACATTGGAGTACTATGAATTACATAGCGAACAACAGATGGCATTACTTTTCTTAGACGCCCAAAAGGCATTTGACAATGTTAAATGGTCTTTTTTGTGCCAACAGCTTAGCTTTATGAATATGGGAGAAAAATTTATAAATATAATTAGGGCAATTTATGACAATCAGGAAGCAAAAATAATTATTAATGGGGAAGCATCTAGCAAGTTTCAAATTCAAAAGGGAACACGGCAAGGCTGCCCCTTATCACCGTTGCTGTTTATATTGACTCTTGAAGTATTAACGAGAACTATAAGAAACGACCCAAAGATAAAAGGATTAACCATTAAAAAGGAAACCTTTAAATTGCAAGCTTTCGCGGACGATCTAGTTTTTATTATGGAGGATCCATGTCAGACGGGACCAAAGCTATTGGAAGAATTATCTAAATATGGTGAGGTTGCCGGACTGCGAATAAATAGAAATAAGACCAAGATGATTGTTAAAAATATGACCAATAAACAAAAAGGTAATCTGGCCGAAATCACGGATATAGAAATAGTCAAGAAAATAAAATATTTAGGGATTAACATTACGGCTAGATGCACTTCACTCAAAAAGGATAATTATGATAGTGTAGTGAATCAAATAAAAGGTGACCTGGAAAGATGGGGAAACCTAAAACTCTCATTATTGGGAAGAATCGCTGTCATTAAGATGAATATTCTGCCTAAAATCCTGTTTCTGTTTCAGAATATCCCAATTCAACTCGACTCTAAATTTTTTCGAAATTTGGATAAATTATCACTAAATTTTATTTGGCAGGGGAAAAAACCAAGAATTAAATTGAAATATTTACAAGACACGAAGGAAAATGGGGGTTTTGGATTGCCAGACTGGGAATTATATTACCACGCCGCGGCCCTGAGCTGGATTAGAGAATGGGTAATCTTGAGAAATAGAAGACTATTAACTTTAGAGGGTCACGATTTGCAATATGGCTGGCATGCTTTCCTATGGACGGAGAAACAAGGTCTTTTCTCGCATTTTCAAAGACATCGGATCAGGCAAGCGCTACTCAATACTTGGAAAAAAATTAGATCTCACAATTACACCAAAATACCGGTCTGGCTATCCACCCTTGAAGCGATAGTTTACCCAAATCTGTTTGATTTGGGTAACATAATCTCATACAAGGATATTCTGAATGAGGAGGGGGAATTGAAACTTAGGAATGAACTAGAATTACAAGGTATAAAACTCGATTGGTGGGCCTACTTACAAATCCAATCGAGATTTAGGAAGGATAAAAATGAATGGGGGATATATACCTCTGAAACAGCATTGGACAAAATATTATTGGGACCGGACTCTAAACAAATAAGGAATTTTTATAAATTACTTTTGGGATATAAGCTGTTTGAAGAGCAAGTGAAAGACCCCATGTTGATCTGGGCTAACAATTTAGGACATAACATCGACCTAGATACTTGGCAAACAATTTGGGATAGGAATAAAAGGATAACACTGGCCTCATCGTATAAAGAAAATTTATTTAAAATGTTTTACCGATGGCATCTTCCCCCAGCCCGCTTAGCAAAAATGTACACAACAGCATCTCCCAAATGTTGGAAGTGTTCTGAAGAGATAGGCACATACTTCCATACGTGGTGGTCTTGCAGTAAAACACAAAAATTTTGGAGAATGATTTGGATTTGGCTGAAAGAAATATTGAAACAAGATCTGGAGTTTAGTCCAGAACTTTTCTTGTTGGGAATCACGAAAGAGAAATATCCTAAAGATGTGCTATACTTAACGATCCATATTATCACAGCAGCTAGAATATCATTTGCACAAAAATGGAAAAAGAATGAGATCCCAGGACAAAAAGAGGTTATTAGGAAAATTTGGGATTGCGCTGAAATGGACAAATTAACTTTGGAATTAAAGAATAAAGATCAATCAGACTATTATAGAATTTGGAACAAATTGTATCTTTGGATGGATAAAAAGAAAGGTCTCTATTAGGTTTTACAGACTAGCTTACTGTTTTAAATATTGTGGTATTTCACCGATTTGTAATCTAAGTGTATTTAAGTGTATTTTTGATGTACATATATACATGTATATATATATATTTAAACATTGTAGACAAAAAGGTTTGTCAGCTCGCTGGTACTGTGTCCAATGTTTTTAAATAATAAATTTAATTAAAAATTAAAAAAAAAAAAAAAAAAAAGTTGAGGACTCCCTGTATATCGTAAAAAAAGAAGGTGACAATTTTCCTATTTTGAGAAACGGCCTTAAAGTATAGTGGTTTGTCTCATCCGTCGTAGACTCTAAAGATATATATTTTTTTAAAAAAAAAACCTTTCCTTTGCATCCCTCTATGCTAACAAAGTGTGCGAAATCTGATTATTAGTCTGTGCACAACACTGACAGTTCACTCCAATTACTGAGGTTACCTCAGATACTGTAGCTATCAGAAGTACTAAATTGATCTCCCTTTCAAAGCTTTGGGAACATTTTTTTTTTTAGGAAAAGAACAAAAAACCCTTCGCTTTGATACAAAGAACTTTTCAAAGTTAAAACCAGACAAAACCAAGAGAAGGAAACTGTCGTATCCTTTCCTTGGCCTATTTGCTAATTAGTCACTATTCAAATCACCGTTTGCCCACTTAAGTTTGCCATGTTCAGACCTTTCCCCCAGAAATTCGTGGTTCCTTTTTAGCAATAGCAATAGCACTTAGAGTTATATACCGCTTCACAGTACTTCACACCCCTCTCTAAGCGATTTAAAAGTCAGCATATCGCTCCCAACAATCTGGGTCCCCGTTTTACCCGTTTTTGGCTCCTCACTTTACCGACCTCGGAAAGATGGGAGGCTGAGTCAACCTTGAGCCGGTGTGGATCGAACTCCTGGCAGTGGGCAGAGTTTGCCTGAAATACTGCACCCTAACCACTGCGCCACCAGGGCTCATGGAGCCCCAAGTTTCTGTTGCTAAGCAAGAAAGTTGTTAAGCGGGTTTCGCCCCATTTTATCACCTTTCCAGCGTGTCCAGGTCATGTGATCAACTTTTCGAGACCTTCTGACAAGCAAAGTCAACGAGGAAGCCAGAGACGCTTAACTAGCATGTTACCAGCTTAGCGGCTGCAGTGATTCATTTAACAACTGTGGTCAGAACTGGTCTCTGCAATCGTTTCGGTACTGGTCTGCCATGAACCCTGGGAGGGGGAGGGGGAGAGGGAGGGGAGCACTTGGGAGGGGGGGGTAAAGTGAAAGTGAAGAAAGTGACATGCCTGGGCGAGGCGGCGTTTCAAGGTTGCTCCACAATGAGAAGAATGCAGCGGCAAGCCAGTTTACAACCAGAGTGGCCATTTCCAAAACATCTTCTTCAAAATTGATTGGACAGAGGTGGGACCAGCAATGGGAAGAGCCTCAGCAGGGGAAAAGTTTTCACTTGGGGTCTTGGTGCATGAATTTCAGTTCTGTAATTCACTTGTAAACTATCTCTTTCTCACCAAATGGAGTCAAGGATTATCTTTACTTAGAAAATGAATAGAATAGAATAGAATAGAATAGAATAGAATAGAATAGAATAGAATAGAATAGAATAGAATAGAATAGAATAGAATAGAATAGAATAGAATAGAATAGAATAGAATAGAATAGAATATATGGAATGGAATACAATGAAATGGAATGAAACACAATAGAACAAAACGGAACAGAATAGAAAATATGGAATGGAATGCAACACAACAGAACAGAACAGAATGGAACAGAAGAGAAAATATGGAATGGAATAGAATGGGATGGGATGGGATGGAATAGAATAGAATAGAATAGAATAGAATAGAATAGAATAGAATAGAATAGAATAGAATAGAGTAGAGTAGAGTAGAGTAGAGTAGAGTAGAGTAGAGTAGAGTAGAGTAGAGTAGAGTAGAGTAGAGTAGAGTAGAGTAGAGTAGAGTAGAGTAGAATAGAATAGAATAGAATAGAATAGAATAGAATAGAATAGAATAGAATAGAATAGAATAGAATAGAATAGAATAGAAAATATGCAACTCTGAATGATAGGTTAAGTGGTCATAAGTCAGGGGACTCCTTGTATTCTGACAAGAACTGAATATTTATGTTACATTTATAAGGCTGCCCTTTTCACAAAATGTCCCTATGCATAACTTATTCAGTGTGGTTTGTAATCTATGGTTTCTAGTGTAGCATATTATCCCAAATCAGCTTTTATGTCATCTAGGAAATTGATTCATACATCACACTACGCCACAGCTTAGTGAATAAACTGCCTTTGCCTTGGTTTGCCTAAAATATTAACCTACAAGATTATAAATCATTATAATACACAATGGCTGTGTCCATATTAAGCCAGAATTAAATAAACAATATTATAGCTCAACACGGTGATTGAAAGAAGGAGTACTTTATATTTGAAAAAAGAATCACATTTTCATGTAATTTTCTTTGCAATGTTCCCACACATTGTTATAGCAGCAGACAACACCATATCGAAAGTCCTCTACTTACAACCATTCATTTAGTGACCATTCAGAGTTACAAAGGCACTGAAAAAGAGACACTTTACAACCATGGCAGCATTCCCTTGGTCACATGATCAACATTTGGTTGCTTGGCAATCTATGACAGTCGCACTGTCCCAGTGTCAGTGGGGCCTTCCCATTTGGGACCTTCCCAGCTGGCTTCCGACGAGCAAAGTCAGTGGGTTCACTTAACAATTGCAGTGACCCGCTTAACAACTGTGGCAAAAAGGTCATAACATGGGGCACGACTCACGTAACAACTGCCTTGGTTTGCCATGGAAATTTTGGACTCCCATTTTGATCATACATTGAGGATACGACCTCTATGGATCTGCCTTGGTCATTTTTTAAAAAAAAATCCAGATTTTTAATTCTGCTTAGAACAAAGCCCAGTATAATAAAGAGAGACTGATAGTTTGGGGCTATTAGCTAGTTTGATGATCAATTAGAATGTGACTTAAATAATTTTGATGAAAAGTCCAAAGTAACGTGGAGCCTTGGTGGCGCAGTGGTGAGAATGCAGTTGTTGCAGGCTGACTCTGCTCACTGCCAGCAGTCGATTCAGCCTTCCAGCCTTCCAAGGTCAGTAAAACGAGGATCCAGATTGTTGGAGGCAATATCCTGACTCTGTCAACCGCTCAGAGAAGGCTGTAAAGCACTGTGAAGCAGTATATAAGTGTAAGTGTTATTGGGAAGGAAGGAAGGAAGGAAGGAAGGATGGAAGGAAGGAAGGAAGGAAGGAAGGAAGGAAGGAGCCGTGGTGGAACAGTGGTTAGAATGCAGTATTGCAGGCTGACTCTGCCAACTGCCAGCAGTTTGATCCTCACCAGCTCAAGGTTAACCCAGCTTACGTGCTTTCGAACTGCTAGGTTGGCAGAAGCTGGGACGAGTAACAGGCGCTCACTCTGCTACGCGGCACTTGGGATTTGACCCGCCAAACTGCCAACCTTCTGATCGACAAGCTCAGTGTCCTAACCCACTAAGCCACCACATCGAGGATCACCTGTATCTTATTACCTGTATCTTATTACCTGTATCTTATTCCACCTCCCCAGCATTTTCCCATTGCAGTTCTTGGTAACTCTCAGCAGTTATTAGTAGAACAGAGAAGAGAATGGTGAAGACAGAGATTGAGAATGCAGCCCAGGACTTTTGACTGCAGTCCAGCATTCTTTAAACATTACTGGGTTATTTGAAGGGGAAAGGAAAGGTACATCTTTCCCAATAGTTGCCCTCTCCTCCTGTTTGCACTTCTCCCTGGGAATGCTGTCAGAGCAGCAGGAATTAATTCTATGGGCACCACAAATACGGAGCATTCTCTATGCAACTCTCTTCGTCTGAGGCAGCCCTAGTGTGAGAACATTTACAAGCCCTATGACTTACACATTTCAATTTAAAAAGAAGCACCAGAAGACAAGGTCAATCTGACTGCCTTTTCCCCCACTGTTAAGAAAACAACATTATTATGATAATCACCTTCCATCCTGATATCAAGTTTCCAGATATTTAAATCCCTTAACCGTTCTTTTCATTAGCAAAAGCCATTTAATATGTTTAAAAGAGCCAGCTTCTCTCTTTTCCCAAGACATTGCAACTGGAACATTAAATTAGTGCCACGCAGGCTATTCTCCGGGTTTCAAGATCGTCCCAGCTGAAAGAAGTGAATTTGAAAGATAACAAACGGAGGGCAGAGAGTGGCAGAATTCGCTTTAATTTTACTCCCCTTGCTCCTGCTGGCATCTTGTTTCTTCTTTTCTATTGTGTGCAATCACCTGATCGTACAACTCTGATGGCTGTGAACTATGGCGCCGTAAGATTTTTAGGGTCAAGGCTTAAAAAAAGAAGCAGAAACACTCTGAATTTCTTATTCACACCTGGAATACTGCATTCACCATATATATATATATATATATATATATATATATATATATATATATATATATATATATATATATATATATATATATATATATATGTAGAGACTTTGGAAAGAGTGCAGAAAAGAACAACGAAGATGATTAGGGGGCTGGAAGCTAAACATATGAGGAACGGTTGCGGGAATTAGGTATGGCGGTGGCTCAGTGGGTTAGGACGCTGAGCTTGTCAATCAGAAGGTTGACAGTTTGGTGGGTCGAATCCCGAGTGCCGCGTAACAGAGTGAGCGCCTGTTACTCGTCCCAGCTTCTGCCAACCTAGCAGTTCGAAAGCACGTAAAAAATGCAAGTAGAAAAATAGGGACCACTCCGGTGGGAAGGTAACAGCGTTCCATGCGCCTTTGGCGTCTTGTCATGCCGGCCACATGACCACAGAGATGTCCTCGGACAAGCGCTGGCTCTTCGGCTTTGAAACGGAGATGAGCACCGGCCCCTAGAGTCGGAAACGACTAGCACGCATGTGCGGGGGAACCTTTACCTTTACCTAGTCTAGAGAAAAGGACTAGGGATAACATGATAGCAGGTGTCCTAGTATTTGAAGCGCTGCCACAAAGAAGAGGTGGTCAACTTGTTTTCCAAAGCACCAGAAGGCAAAGCAATTAACAATGGATGGAAACTAATCAAGGAGAGAAGCAACCTGGATCTAAGGAGAAACTTTCTGACAGTGAGAACAATTAACCAGTGGAACAGCCTGCCTCCAGAAGTTGTGAATGCTCCAACACTGGAGGTTTTAAAGAAGAGATTGGACAACCATGTGTCTGAAATCGTATAGGTTTTCCTGCCTGAGCAGGGGGTTGGACTAGAAGACCTCCAAGGTCCCTTCCAACTTTATTATTCTATTCTATTCTATTCTATTCTATTCTATTCTATTCTGTTCTGTTCTGTTCTGTTCTGTTCTGTTCTGTTTTGTTCTGTTCTGTTCTGTTCTGTTCTGTTCTATTCTATTCTATTCTAGGTGCTCCATCACTGGAGGCTTTTAAAAAGAGATGGGACAGCCATTTGTCTGAAATAGCATGGGATCCCATGCTAGGCAGGGGGTTGGACTAGAAGATCTCCAGGGTCCCTTCCAGCTCTACTCTGCTTGCTTGCTTGCTTGCTTGAGTTTCCATTGATTTCCCACCCTTCCGAAGCCAATCAAACTCAGATCATAAAAAGACATCTGTTCCTCTTGTAGCGATCTGATTTTTTTTTTATTTTTTTTATTTTTTTAGTATTCCAAATGCAATTCCGGCATTTACACATCAGAAGGCATCAGGCAGCGAGATACGGAAAGCGTGCAATGCGTTCGGCTCATTGCCATTCCTGCACACGCCTGCTCAGCCACCGGTGGAGCAATTATTAAGGATACGGAGGCCGCCTTTGGGCCGGTGATTAGGTATTCAACTCTAGCGCCATACATTGACTTGCGGCCATCTGCGGTTGCGTAGCAAAGCATTCCCCAGTAGAGTGTGCTATCCATAGCAACCATATGCTTCCCAACACTTGCTGCAGACACCCGAGAGTTGCGCAATTAGTCTTCTTTAAATAGGTGTACCCAACCAGCATAAAATGAAACAGAGAACCAGAGCCTGTGTAGCAGAACCAGAAACAGTTCTGCTGTTGCGACCACAATGGTGCCCCAAATTTCTGTCGCTAAGCGAGACAGGGGTTAAGTGAATTTTGCCCCCATTTTTACAGTTTGTGAAGTGAATCGCTGAAGTTAATAATTCGGCTGTTAAGTGAATCTGGCTTCTCCGTTGACTTTGCAGTAAGTTGTTGGTCAGAGACTAACTGAGAAGACTAATGCTGTAGACTAAAGCGATCTGGGGGGGGTTTACAAAAATATTCAGAAAGGCCATAGGTTTTTTTTTTATCATTTTATCAAGCAGCTTGGTGGTGCAGTGGTTAGAATGTAGTATTGCAGGCTAACTGCCCACTGCCAGGGGTTCGATCTTGGCCAGCTCAAGGTTGACTCAGCCTTTCATTCTTTCAAGGTCTGTAAAATGAGGACCCAGATTGTTGGGGGGAATATGCTGACTCTGTAAACTGCTTAGAGAGGGCTATAAAGCGCTACGAAGCGGTATATAAGTCTAAGTGCTACTGCTAAGAGGGAAGGAAGGAAGGAAGGAAGGAAGGAAGGAAGGAAGGAAGGAAGGAAGGAAGGAAGGAAGGAAGGAAGGAAGGAAGGAGCCATGGTGGCACAGTGGTTAGATTGCAGTATTGCAGGCTAACCCTGCCCACTGCCAGGAGTTTGATCCTGACCAGCTCAAGATTAACTCAGCCTTCCACTCTTTCAAGGTCTGTAAAATGAGGACCCAGATTGTTGGGGGCAAGTATGCTAACTCTGTAAATCGCTTAGAGAGGGCTGTAAAGCACTGTGAAGCAGCATGTAAGTCTAAGTAATAGCTATTGCTATTACTATCAAAGCCATGGTGGCACAGTGGTTAGATTGCAGTATTGCAGGCTAACTCTGCCCACTGCCAGCAGTTTGATCTTGACCAGCTCAAGGTTGACTCAGCCTTCCATTCTTTCGAGGTCAGTAAAATGAGCAGCCAGATTGTTGGGGGGCAACATACTGATGTTGCAAACTGCCCAGAGAGTACTATAAAGGGCTCTGGGGCAGTATATAAGTCTAAGTGCTATTCTAGTCTAGTGCCTTCACCACTGGACCAAATTGGCTCAATTCCAATTCCAATTCAAATGGAAAGTTCTTGGGCAGAAAATAACCGAGCGCCACAAGATGATCAAAAAATTCTGGATCAGCCCAGCTGCCTTTTTTGGCAGAAGACTATTTAGGCCCCTGTCAACTTACAGCAATAGCTGTAGGAATCAATAGAGGGTGAAATTTACTCTGTCTTCCTTCCCAGTCCTCTGGTTCTGTCAAACATGTCACCCAAGACCACCACGGATGTTATCCTTTTTTTTCTTCCTTCTTCATTTTTTGGAGCTAATTGAGCTGAGAATTGAACTAGTGGACCACATCTTCTTTTTTCGCCAAAGCTGCAGCTGTTGAAAGATACTTGGCCACGAGTGATGCTGAGGGCACAGAAACATTTGCATAGTTATATCTCTGTTCTAATAGAGCCAGAAAAATTCATCTTACAACACAGGAGAAGCTCCAGTTCTTGGATTCAGCATGACATGTATTCTCTCCCCTCCCCATTTTTCTGGCAGCCCTGCTGAGCTAACACATCAGGGTGTGTGTGTGTGTGTGTGTGTGTGTTTGTGTGTGTGTGTGTATCCTCAGAACATTAGGGAAGTGTGCCATGAGTACAGGTAGTCCTCAGTTTACGGCCAGCATTGAGCCCAGAATTTCTGTTGCTAAGTGAGACATTTGTTAAGTGAGTTTTGCCCCACTTTACAACCTTTCTTGCCACAGTTGTTAAGTGAATCACTGCAGTTGTGAGGTCAGCGGCAAGGTTGTTAAGTGAATCCGGCTTCCCCATTGACTTTGCTTGTCAGAAGGTCGCAAGAGGGGATCGCGTGACCCCGGGACACGGCAAACCGTCATAAGTACATGCCAGTTGCCAAGCCTCTGAATTAAACGGACCTCCCTGTATATAAAATGATTGGGTTGATTAAACCGTTATTGAATGGTGCTCTCTACCAGTCTCACTTCCTATTGATCCAGTCACAATGGCCAAGCCCATACAATGCTTCATACTTCTAGAATGGGGGTCCCCAACCTGTGGGCTGCAACCCATTGGCCACCGGGCCACATGAGTGGCTGGCCGGCGTGCCCGTGTGTGTGGGCATGCACGGCCCGATGTGTGAGCAATGGGGGTTCGTGCACATGCATGCATTCACTCTCCCCACAAAACCATCCCTTCTTTCCCCTTCCCCCCGCTCCAGGCCACCAACCCCGAAAGATTGGGGACCTCTGTACTAGAATATGGCTTGATTTGGGCTGAATTTATTTAGCGTATGGCTTTGCCTCCGTATTGTATGTGAACCCAGTCAAAAAGGGTTTGACCAAATCATAACAAATCTTTTTCATGCTAAGCAAAACGGAAGTGTAAGAAGCAAATGTTCAGAGGGGGTCTATTTTATATCCCAGTTCACTGAACATATTTTAAAGTACGGAATAAATAAATAAATATGTTCTGATAAACCAGGTCTGAATTGCAAATTCAGCTTAAAGAGATTTGGCTACCATCAGCACCTGGACGTCTCAGCCATACCTGACATGACAAGGCAGTTCAGAGAGTCCTCGACGTACGACCACAACCGAGCCCCAAATTTTCATTGCTCAGCAAGGCAGCAGTGAAGTGAGTTTTGCCCCATTTTATGACCCCCCAGGACAGTACAACTGTCATGAATACATGCCAGTGGCTAAGTGCCTGATTTTTGATCACGTGACCATGGGGCTGCTGCAATGGTCGTAAGCGTGAGGACCAATTGTAAGTCCCTTTTTTCCAGGGCCGTTGTAACTTCAGTCACCAAATGAACGGTTGGGTGAAGGACTCCCTATAATAAGACAGTGAAAGTGTTAGCTGCAAACTGCTAGGTTGCCATGAAACTTAGCAATGATCTTGTTGGAACTATTAAAATTAAATTCTAAGAACCAAGACCTTTAAATAAGAGTTCAGCTAAAATAGCAATTGAGTCTTTACAAGTCTTCGGTCCTGTTTTTAACTTAAAGGAGCCATTGTGTAGGGGAAAATGTTATTTCATTTTATCCGTCCCTCGTTATATATTTTAATAGCATATGAATTAACCCAATCAGTAAGCCTAATCTTATTAATTGTGTTATCTGTAATATCCTATTGAACTGATGCTAATTAAATGTAATGTAATCCATTACACAAAAGCAAAAAAATTCCGTAAGTCTATTCTTATTTTCTAAAATGGTTCTTTAAAAAAAAAAGTAATAGATTTAAGTCTCAAATCGTGCATCAGCCTGAGAGAGATTGAATTTAGAGTCATCTGCCTACTCTTAAAGTAGACCTGTTGAAACCATTGGGAATTCTCAGTTACGATTGATGTACCGTATTTTCCGGCGTATAAGACGACTTTTTAACCCATGAAAATCATCTCAAAAGTTGGGGGGGGGGTCGTCTTATACGCCCAGTCGCCTTATACGCCAGAAAATACGGTACTTCTCGCTGATTTCAGTGGGGCTACATCAAGTATAACCACGTCCTGATTTGATACCACATATGTGAAAAACAAAAAAGTATAGGAACAATGGCCACACTGAAAGCAAAAGCTTCTGAAACTGTTAGGGAAAATATACAGGACATAATATTCCCTCTTCTGTTTCCTAGCCTCCAGTGCTAAATCTGTTAATAAATAAATTTGTCTTTCAATGTAATTGTGTCTTGGTCTCCGGCTTAAATTTATTATTAATGAAGAGGGGGAAAAAGGAACTCCAAATAAAGTTTTTCATTTTCCTCTTAAGACAAGAGGCATGGTAGATCTCTATGACAAAGCTCTGCTAATTCTTTATTTTTACATTCCTGCAACATCTCTGTCTTCAGCTTGAGTCCTTCACACATACGGGGACGTCACAATTTGAATGCAGGAACCCCAATTAAATCTCTGCCTAAACCAGAGGTGGAGAACCTTGACTCTTTTATGACTTATGGACTTCAACTCCCAGAATTCCTGCTGGCTCAGGAATTCTGGGAGTTGAAGTCCACAAGTCATAAAAGAGCCAAGGTTCCCCACCCCTGGCCTAAACAGTCAGTCAACCAACCTGAAGAACCTATGCGCCAGGCCATATAAAGTCAGTTAAAAGCTCTTGAGGCCCGAAAGTTAAAGGAGTCCCTGCAGATTTTATTCTGCTAGTCGTTGCCGATTATAAGTAGCGGTGCTGATCTCTGTTTCGAGGCCATTGAACTAGTGCTGCCCGAAGATATTTCCATAGTCATGTAGCCACCATGATGTCACGGAGAGCTGTTACCTTCCTACTGAAGTGGTACCTATTTATCTACTTGTATTTGCATGCTTTCAAACTGCTAGGTTGGCAGGAGCTGGAGCGAGGACAGGAGCTTACCCCATCATGTGGAGCTCGGGTCTCAAACCTGAGCCGTTGTTTTTTCAGCCGACAAGCCCAGCATCTTAACCGTTGAGTTACCGTGCTCTGTTGAGGCCCCCCCAAAAAACCCAAGCATTAAACATGAATAACCAGAGTGGGAAAGTATGGAACAATTATTACTGTTGCTTTCAGGCATTTGTGCTCATAATATTTCACTAAGTTGATCTGCTATTAAATGTGTATTTGGCTCATTGGTTTTATTTTTATTTTTATTTTTATTCCATTTATATACCGCCCTTCTCCGAAGACTCAGGGCGGCTTACAAGCTTAGCAGTAGCCTTCATTCTATGTATATGCCTGCTTATTAGGGCTTTCACACACACACACCCAAGCGGCATTATTACAAAGTCAGCTTATTGCCCCCAACAATCTGGCTCCTCATTTTACCTACCTCGGAAGGATGGAAGGCTGAGTCAACCTTGAGCCTGGTGGGACTCGAACCTGCACTAATTGCAGGCAGCTGGTGTTACTTAAGGAGGCATTGGCCCACTGCTCCACCAAGGCTCTTATGCTTAGTGTCAACTGAGGAATTTAGAGAAAAAGATTGTTGTGGGAAGATTCATCTGAATGGAGAGAATTGTGGGCTACACTTAGGTTTGACACAATATGAATTAGTGTGTTTTCTTTTGTCTTACTTTCCAAATCTATGGATAGGTGATTAACGAATGCCTCTTGGTTCAAAGTGATTTTATTTTATATATTTTTTAATCCCACTTTTATTATTTTTATAAAGAACTCAAGATAGAGAATATACCTAATATTCCTTCCTCCTCCTATTTTTCCCCCCAACAACAACCCTGTGAGGTGAGTAGGGTTGAGAGAGTGTGATTGGTCCTAAGTCACCGAGTGGCTTTCAAGCCTAATACTGGACTAGAATTCACAGTCTCCTGGTGATTGGCATAAAGATACCCAGCCAACTTCCAGGGCGAAGGTGGGACTAGAACTCATCGTCTCCTGGTGATTGGCCCAAAGTCACCCACCTGGCTTTCATGCCTAAGGCGGGACTAGAACTCACAGTCTCCTGGTTTCTAGCCTGGTGCCTTCACAAGACTTTTCATCTCTTTCCAAGTCCTTCTCCAGATAAGTTTCCCTGAACAGGTATATAAAGCTAAGCAATTTGATAATTATTGATTTCATGATTTACCACCCAACTGAAGGTTATTTCTAGCCTTGATAATTGCACCAATTTTCTCTATAGTTGGGAACTTATAGTATGTATTTTTCCCTTAAGTCTGGAGCCAGTTTGATTCTGAGAATCAACAGGATTTTTCTTTTATTATTTTCAAACCCTGGAAATCAACTCAATGGGTTTCTTCATTTCAGTCATCAGTGGAAGAAGAATAAGTTCAATTTAGAGCCGTCTCACTCCTTGATTTAGGCTTTAATTTAAATGTCTGCTGCCCACTCTCACATTCTGTCTTAAGACCGCGGCTAATGTTAAATCTGAACATGAACCACACTCTGAGCATCTACTGCTCCACGTGCTCATCTTGACTTTTTCTCTATTCACCATCTTTTTAAAAAAAAATCCCATTTATATCCCACACTTCTCCAAAGACTCAGGGTGGCTTGCAATCTAAAGCACAAATCAATGTGCTTAGCAATAACCTTAATTCTATGTTTATGCCTGCTTATTAGGGCTTTCGCCCCCCCCAGTGGCATTATTACAAAGTCAGCTTATTGCCCCCAACAATCTGGCTCCTCATTTTACCTACCTCAGAAGGATGGAAGGCTGAGTCAACCTTGAGCCTGGTGGGATGCGAACCTGCACTAATTGCAGGCAGCTGGTGTTACTTAAGGAGGCATTAGCCCACTGCTCCACCAAGGCTCCATCTTGCATGACAAAGAGTTATAAAGAAACTGTGTTGAGTCCTTGAATGGAGTTAATCAAAGTTAAGAGGCTAATATGGATTTTGGAATCTTAATCCAAAGTTTCTCTGACCCGCTCTTTGACCTTCCTGCTAGATCGGTGGTGTAAGCATTAAAATTTGGCAACATCTCCTGAATGCTTGAATATACCCCTTGAATAAAACTCTTCAGAGGAATTCGTGACCGACGGAGCACAGACAAAATAGCAACACCCAAATGAACCCTGGCCTTTCCTAAATGTGTTGTGAACGTTACACAGTGTGGTTCCCCAGTAAGAAACAAAGAGGGTGGGGTCTTCTGCCCATTCACTCGTTTCCACCTATGCTTCTAAAAATCGGTTTCAGAAAAACATCTGTGTTTGAAGTGATAGGACCAGCTGTAGGCACATTAACGTCTAAAATGCAATACAATGTTCTTCATTGGCCAAGTGGGATTGGACACGCAAGGATTGGTCTCTGGTGCTTAAACTCTCGGTGTACATATAAACAAGAAAGTCATATAATATACCAATAATAGAAGGTAATATGAAAGATGAGAAGGATAATATGAGAAGAACAGTCACTTAAATAGGAACCAGCAGTGTGTTGCAGCTGCTAAAAAAGCAAACACAGTTCTAGGCTGTATTAACAGAAGGATAGAATCAAGATCATGTGAAGTGTTAATACCACTTTATAATCCCTTGGTCAGGCAACACTTAGAATACCGCATCCAGTTTTAGTCACCGCAAGGTAAAAAAGATTTTAAGACTCTAGAAAGAGTGCACAGAGGAGCAACAAAGATGATAAGGAACAGTTACTGGAATTGGGTATGTTTAGTTTAATGAAAAGAAGGACGAGGGGGGACATGATAGCAGTGTTCCAATATCTCAGGGGCTGCCACAAAGAAGAGGGAGTCAAGCTATTCCCCAAAGCACCTGAGGGCAGGACAAGAAGCAACGAATGGAAATCAAGGAGAGAAGCAACCTAGAACTAAGGAGAAATTTCCTGACAGTTAAAACAATTAACCGGTGGAACAACCTGCCTCCAGAAGCTGTGAATGCTCCAACACTGGAAGTTTTAAGATGAGATTGGACAATGATTTGACTGATATGGTCTAGCTTTCCTGCCTGAGCAGGGGGTTGGACTAGAAGACCTCCAAGTACCCTTCCAATTCTATTCTATTCTATTCTATTCTATTCTATTCTATTCTATTCTATTCTATTCTATTCTATTCTATTCTATTCTATTCTATTCTATTCTATTCTATTCTATTCTATGCTATTCTAATAGTAGTAAAGCCCTACTACATGAGTAAATATCTTTAGACCTAGGATAGTGCTGTGGAAATTGGGTGTTCAGCAGAGTGATGACATGAGGGGAAAAACTGTCTTTGTGTTTAAAATGGCAGATTGAGCTACAACGCACCAATTCAGAAGTGTTCAATTAATTTCATAAGTAAACCAAAAGACCCAGCAGTCCCAAAAGTAAAAACAGGAATCATCTACAATATACAGTGTAAAGACTGCAACAGTCACTATGTAGGACAAACAGGGAGAAGACAAGCATGGAGCATCCGTATACACCAACTAGCAGCCAGAAGACACGATGAGAACTTTTTAATTGTACTATATGGGGACAGACCTAACCATTGTTTCAACTGGGAATCTATGAGCATCCTCAAGCAAGCCAAGTCCAAAAACGCTAGAGAATTCCTGGCAGCCTGGAACTCAGGCAAATCAGCCATCAACAGACACATAGAGAGAAACAACATTTACATACCGTTCAAAAGAGACAACCAAAAAGCTAAAAACGAAAGAAAAAGGCCAAAAACACTTCTTTGTCAGCAATCAACACCCAGATAAGCAGAAATTAACACCAAGATTAATACTAGATCAACAATCAAGCAATAAATATTCCAATCAAACCATCGAACAAACAGTAAACAATACCCCACACTCCAGGCGGTGGTGGGATTCAGCCAGTTCGCACCACTTCGGCAGAACCAGGAGCTAATATTTTGTTGCCCAGGCCCAGAATGGACTTCCGGAAGCGGCATCCACACAGAGAACCGGTTGTTCACATATTTGAATCCCACCACTGACTCAAGGAACCACCAAGAACCCCCCCACCAACACTGAATGGGCAAGCCACTGTATTTAAACAGACAATAAACCCCTCTCCCTTATACCACTGATGATGTTATCTATTTGGGTAATGAAACATCTGCAAGAAAACAACCAAGGACCCCCTAATTGATTTCATGCCTATGCAAACCAAAATCTACAATTTCCGGCACAGAGATGAGCACCACATCTTAAAGTCAGAGATGACTGGATAAGGAAACCTTGACCTTGACCTTTTACTGGCTGGGGGATTCTGGGAGTTGAACTCCCCACTTCCTAAATCTCCCAAGTTTGAAAATCATTGTGTTAAGTCCTAGCTGTATATTTTGTAAGGGAGGTTTTAGGTGTCTCCGAAACCATTCCATTTTGTTAACCTGGCTTGTGTTTTAAGGTTCAAATTCACCCACTGAGAGCCGACCGACTCTATGAAATGACTCCTTTTTGATATCCCCACAATGCACTTGACCCCCTCAACGACCTAATGCTGAGGTAACTGTTCAAAACCCAAGAAACACTTTAATTCAGTAGCCGAGGAAGTTACAGAGGGCAAGCAGTGTGTCACCTTTGGGGCTTTTAGATGAGAGAGTGATTCTCAAAAGGTAGAAACGAATTGCCCATGTACTAATGCCGTTGTATTCTGTTTCTGTCTCTCTATTTGTGTGAAAGAATTAATGGATGCTCTTTTTTTCTCTCTCTCAACCCCCAATGTTTCTTTGCAAAAGCAATGGAGCCATTTGACACCAAAGGTTAATTAAGAATTACCTCAGGGATTTACCAGAAGCGGCCTCAATGGGAATCTTATCAAATTAAGATCCCAGGGTTTTATTAGCATTCCTTCAAAGATGAAGTGTGTTTTCTTTTCAAAGGAGGTCCTAGTTCAAAGTAATTAATGAAGGGCTACATGGCCAAATTTAATAATGCAGCCAATTTTGGTCACCGTATCAGAAAAAAGAGGTTGAGAGTTTGGAAAAAATTCACAGAAGAGCAACTAAGATGGTCAAAGGAGAGTAAAACATACGAAGAACGTCTGCAGGACTTGGGTTTGGCTAGTGTAAAGAAAAGAAGAAATAGGGGTGACATGATAGTATTCTAGTATTTGAGGGGTTGCCACAAAGAAGAGGGGGTCAAATTATTCTCCAAAGCACCAGAGGGCAGGACGAGAAACAATGGTTGGAAACTGACCAAAGAGAGAAGCAACCTGGAATTAAGGAGAAACTTCCGGACAGTGAGGACAATCAACCAGTGGAACAGCTTGCCACCAGAAATTGTGGGCGCTCTATCAGTGGAGATTTTTAAGAAGAGGCTAGACAATCAGCTGTCTGAGATGGTATAGGGTTTCCTGCCTGGGCAGGGGGCTGGACTAGAAGACCTCCAAGGTCCCTTCCAGCTTTATTCTATTCTAATAATGCAACTAGAACCTGCATTATCTAATACAGGTAGTCCTTGACTAACAACCACAAGGGGGATCATGATTTCCATTGCCAAATAAAGCACATCTGATTTAACGTCCCTTTTTGTCACGATTGTTAATAAATTCACTGAAGTTGTTAAGCGAGTCACAAGGTTATTAAGTGAATCTGGCTTCCCCCATTGATTTTGCTTGTGGGAAGGTCGGAAACGAAGATCACATGACCTTGGGAGGCTTCAACAGTTGTACATACATAAAGGTAAAAGGTAAAGGTTCCCCCGCACATGCGTGCTAGTCATTTCCGACTCTAGGGGCCGGTGCTCATCTCCGTTTCAAAGCCGAAGAGCCAGCGCTTGTCCGAGGACGTCTCCGTGGTCATGTGGCCGGCATGACTAGATGCCAAAGGCGCACGGAACACTGTTACCTTCCCACCATAGTGGTCCCTATTTTTCTACTTGCATTTTTTACGTGCTTTCGAACTGCTAGGTTGGCAGAAGCTGGGATGAGTAACAGGCGCTCACTCTGTTACGCGGCACTCAGGATTCGACCCGCCAAACCGCCAACTTTCTGATCGACAAGCTCAGCGTCCTAACCCACTGAGCCCTTTGTACATACATGCCTGTTGCCAAATGTCTGTGACAGCCGTAAGTGTGAGGATCAGTCATAACTAATTGGGGTTTTACTTATACAGGGATAAATTTAATCTTTTTTAAACTTGTTTTTTTAACTTTTGTATTTTTGGTTTTTAATTACCCTGTAAACCGCCCTGAGTCCTCCGGGAAAGGGCGGTATATAAATGTAATAAAATAAATAAATAAATAAATAAATAAATAAATAAATAACTCCTTTTTTTCAGTGCTGCTGTAAGTTCGAACCATCGCTAAGCGAATTGTTGTAACTTGAGGACTACCTGTACATGGCAATCTTGGACTTTGGAAAGTTTATTCTGTTTTTTTTCCAACAGAAATGTTTATTTATTTTATTTATCAAATTATTTGGCCGGTTCATCTTACTACAGGGTACAATACCAGATAGACATACAGAATTAAGTAGGGGTAGCGCTTCCTAATAATTCTCTTGTTAATATGGAGATACATGACTTCTCAAAGGACATAGCTACAGGCACCAGGTTGCTACAGAGAGTGATGAAGCTTGACTAATGGGAGACCTCAAAAGACCTTGTTAACGTAGGACCCTTTGAAAGATAACATCAAAAATGCCACAATAAAATCCAGGGATTAAACTCCACACTTTGAAACCCTGCCTTTTAAGCCAGGGTACGCCTTCCTATTTGCGATTTGGTAAAAATAATTTAAGCATTGCTACTTCTATGGAACAACTGCCAAAACCACATATAAGGACTCTCCTAAAAGGAAAATAGCTAACGGGAGATAGAAGGAACTCAGAGTAACAGAGTTGGGAGGGATATTGGAGATCTTCTAGTCCAGTATTCCAAGTGTGGCCTTACCAAGGCGTTATAAATTAAGACCAGAAAAAAGAAGAATAAAGAAGTCACTTGGAAGATATAAAGAACGTCATCTAATTCCCTTTGCTTGTCTCTCTGTTTTCACCCTTGTGAATCATGCTTGTTTTCCCCACATATCAATATATTGATTGTTGGAGAAAAAGATTCCTTCTTTTTTTTTTTAGTGTTCTTGTGTTTTTTTTTTCTTAGTATCTGGGCAGGCTCATAAAACAATGCCTCTGATGGACAAAGCACTGGATTGCAGACTAAGCTTGGAAACTTTTGAATCTGCAGTTATACACACAAGTTTTAAAGCAATACTTTGCTTAGTGGGGATTTACAGAATAAACGCATAAACTCACACCTCAGCTCCAAATTAAAAAAAAAAACTTACATCAGGTTAGCCAAGCGTGTTACAAGCAAGAGGGACCAAAGGAATTTGGTATTAAAAAAAAGGGGGGGGGAGGGAGGAGATTGAGCAGAAAGTAATCTGCTTGTGATCTGCCCTGTGCTACCATTTTAGATGGGGATATAACCGGGGTCTTCAAACTTGGCCCTTTTATGACTTGTGGACTTCAACTCCCAGAATTCCTCAGCCAGGCACGCTGGCTGAGGAAATCTGGGAGTTGAAGTCCACAAGTCATAAAAGGGCCAAGTTTGAAGATCCCTTGGGATATGAGAACAGTTTGCAAGTGAGAGTCTTGACAGAGTTAGATGACAGATTTCCCCAGAGAGTGATCAATTGTGGGGAAGATTGTCAGTTAAGGCACCAGGCTGGAAGACTTTGGGCCTGTCACTCTCTCTCAGCCAACTCACCTCACAGGGTTGCTGTTATGGGGAAAATAGGAGGAGTATTTGATATTTATTTATTTATTTATTTATTTATTTATTTATTTGTTTGTTTGTTTGTTTATATTTATTTATTTATTAGTTGAATTTATATACTGCCCTATTCCCGAAGGACTGCCTCAGGTTCACTGCCTCAGGTTATTTGTAAAAAATAATAAGGGTGGGATATAAATAAATATTTATTTATTTTTATAGTTTTGGAAATATAAAATCAAACTCAATCTAAACAGGAGACCCCAATGTTCCTCAACGGATTATTAAATGTAAAGCACCCCCCCTTTTTTTTCCCTGCTTCACTCTGACACCCTCAAAACAAGGAGAACATTCCAGAAGGTTAGGAGAGGCACACAGTCTGGTATTGCTCACCCGGAGAATCAAGAAGGCAAGCTTCACAAATTCAAACAAACACAATCTTTTGGCAACGGGTACTTAGCGAACAGGCTGGTTTGCATAAGGACAAACTGCTGTACATCTTTGCAAACAACAAATCAAAATATTTTCCTGCCAAAGAAGATCGGAGACAAAAGGCCAGATGTTCTTGGGAGATGTATTTATTTATTTATTTGCTTATAAGAGAGAACGGAGAGAAAGAGAGAATGGAACTTTGCACGTGGGAGTATCAAAGGCACCAAAAGAGCAAGCTTCAAAGAGCATTAAGTGCTCCTGTTATTTCCTGATCATTTTCAAAGAGACAGATTGCCAGTGTGTGCGGGGAAGATGGAAGATGGCTTGTCATGCAGACATTTGTGGACCTGGGGGGGGGGGGCGAAGGGGAAGAAACAACAAACAAGATTTAGAATTCCTTCCAAATCCTGAAGGCCCCAGGAACCTCAAAATTGGAGAGGTGTGGAAATGCCACTCAAAAAAAAGGCCCCCAAACAGAAAAAAAACCAACAGCTACGGTAATCCTTTTACTGTTTGTTTGTGTGTCAACCTAAAAGTGCCTTGACTTTCTGCCCCACAGTGACTCAAATAAATCTCTTCCCCAAGTCATTTGTTATTTATTGTATGTCACTATTGTAAACGTCTATTGACAATGTCTCCTACGCAGTATTTAGTAAGAATTAAACACTGAACTGACAATATGGACTCAGAGAGGGATGTTCTATTATTCCAGTTTCAAACATTCTACATATCATCCTTATTATGTGCTCAGCTATTTTAGGGTAAATTTTATTTATTTGTTTGTTTGTTTATTGGCTGTCTATCTTACCACAGGGTAACTCTTACAAGATTAAGTATTTAATATTACAATATTTTATACAGTATAAAAAAACAAAATATAATAGCTAAAAGATGGGGAGGGAAATTAACTGGGGTTCGTTTTCTCTTGGTGAAGATGGAAGTTGAGAAGGAAGGAAGGAAGGAAGGAAGGAAGGAAGGAAGGAAGGAAGGAAGGAAGGAAGGAAGGACCAAAAAGCTATTTAAAGAGTGATAAGTTATTACTGGAGACACATCAAGATGGCAAACATTTGTCCATGAAGACATCAGGAATTGAACTCAATCCAGTGGCATCTAACCAGACAACCGAATCTCCTGACAACTTGGCTGTAATAACTGCTAAAAGCTAACTCTGCTTTGGGCATTTATTTATGAAGTGATTTGGAATGTTCCTCTTTACCTTAATGTAATGAAAATGCCCAACCCTTAGTCAATGTCTAGATGGGAAAAAATCTCTCCTATTTTTAATATTCAGATCAAAGATTAGATGAGACATCGTGTCTTTATTTTAATTATTAAACTTCTGGTAAAAGATTTTTTAAAAAAAATATAAAAAAATATGGCATTGTACCAACTGGGTGGTTGTTGTTTTTTTAACAAATCTTTTCTACAGTAGCTCACTGAGATATGTTAATGTTAATGTTAATTTAATTTATATACCGCCCTTCTCCCTGGGGACTCAGGGCGGTTCACAGGGCATATAAATAAAAATACAATACTATACAAAAGTTAAAACAAAGATTAAATCAGTGCCCAATTAAAAAACAATAATGCAATCTAAAATGACAATTTAAAACCCAGCTCCCCCATCAGGCCAGACCGGCCAATTCAAACAAATGGGTCTTCAGACCACGACGGAAAGTTCGGAGGTCCGATGCCGTCCGGAGCTCCACCGGCAGTTGGTTCCACAAAGCCGGGGCACCCACAGAGAAGGCTCTCCCCCTGGGGGCCGCCAGTCGGCATTCCCTGACCGGAGGCACCCTGAGGAGGCCCTCTCTGTGGGAACGCACAGGGCGGAGGGGAGTTGAAGCCAGCAGCAGGTGGTCCCCGAGGTATGGCGGTGTTACTGGTTTTCCTTTCCAATCTTCCACGTTGGCTTTTCCCAAAGCTTTAAAGATCTGAATGTACCCGTAGGCATTTGGACAATCATCCCCTCACAGTCAAATCTTAGTAACACAGCACATTTACAGCCATTTTCGGCATCCAACAGTCACATGACCACATTATACGATGTTGTGTTTTTTTTTTGCCAAAAGCTGGCACTTACTCCCAGGTTTTCAACTAAACTGTACCACAGCAAACCGTGGGTATCTTTAACAACATCAACAGCATTTGCTTTATGACAGTTGCAAAAACAGCTTGGCAACTGTTACAGCCAAAATGGGCAGGCTCCCTTATGGTCGTAACTCAAGGTCAAGTGGTGACATGATAGCAGTCTTCCAATATCCCAAGGGCTGCCCCAAAGAAGAGGGAATCAAGCTATTCTCCAAAGCACCTGAAGGCAGGACAAGAAGCAACGGATGGAAACTAGTCAAGGAGAGAAGCAACCTAGAACTAAGGAGAAACTTCCTGACAGTTAGAACAATTAACCTGTGGAACAACCTGCCTCCAGAAGCTGTGAATGCTCCAACACTGGAAGTTTTTAAGAAGAGACTGGACAGCCATTTGCCTGAAATGGTATAGGGTTTCCTGCCTGAGCAGGGGGTTGGGTTGGACTAGATGACCTCCAAGGTCCTTTCCAACTTATTATTATTATTATTATTATTATTATTAGTAGTAGTAGTAGTAGTAGTAGTAGTAGTAGTAGTAGTAGTAGTAGATGTTCTCCAAATCCTACAACTGTTTACAAATTAAAATAATAAAGCACGAAATAAAAAAATGGAAAGCAGCTCTAGTTCTCTTCCCATAAGATGAATGGCCCAGCCATAATAATAATAATAATAATAATAATAATAATAATAATAATAATAATAATAATGATGATGATGATGATACAGCTTCCTGCAATAACTCCAGCAAAGCTACAAAAAAGTGCGCTACTTGGAAATCTTACATTTTAAGGAGGTACCTGGTTGATACCTAGGATGCTGGCAGCAGCCCGTGTCAACCATTAGTGCCAGTCAATTTGAATATTCCATTGACTGAGGTTCATGTTTAATGAATAAAAGATAATAATAATAATAATAATAATAATAATAATAATAATAATAATAATAATAATAATAATAATAAAAGTTGGAAGGTACATTGGAAGTCATCTAGTCCAACCCCCTGCTCAGGCAAGAAACCCTATACCATTTCAGACAAATGGCTGTACAATCGTTTCTTAAAAACTTCCAGTGTTGGAGCATTCACTGCTTCTGGAGGCAAGTCGTTCCACTGGTTAATTGTTCTCACTGTCCGGAAGTTTCTCCTTAGTTCTAGGTTGCTTCTCTCTTCGGTTAGTTTCCATCCGTTGCTTCTTGTCCTGCTTTCAGGTGCTTTGGAGAATAGCTTGACTCCCTCTTCTTTGTGGCAGCCCCTGAGATACTGGAAGACTGCTATCATGTCCCCCCTCGTCCTTCTCTTCACATACCCAATTCCAGCAACTGTTCTTTATATGTTTTAGCCTCCAGTTCCCTAATCATTTTTGTTGCTCTTCTCTGCACTGTTTCTAGAGTCTCAACATCTTTTTTACATTGTGGTGACCGTTCTTTCTCTTAGTCAGTTGACTCACCTTGGGTACACCAACAATACACAATCTTAGATGACTTGTTGCAGAGGAAACAGCAACGATTAAAATTCTGCACTGCAGACAAAATTCACCCACAAATATTTCTGCCCTGTTTTTATTGCATCATGTCGTCTAGAGCAGGGCTCCCCAACTCCTGGGTTGGGGCCCACCACTAGCCTGTGGCCTATTCGGAACCGGATCACGTGACTGGCGAGCCGGCTCACATGTGTACATGCAGCTCCACACGCACAAGCCGTGGGACGGCAAGTATGTGTGCACATAGCTCCACTTGCACAGGTGGCACGCCAGCATATGCACACCCAGCTCATATTGCAGTCCAGTTGCATGCACATGCACGTGTATGCTGGCCTGCTGTTTGCATGAGTGGAGCTGTGTACATGTGTGTGTGCTCCAGCCCTCCACTTGCAAGGCCCAGTTCCCCTCTCCTCCCCCCCACTGCCGAGCCGCCAAGCTGCAAACATTGGGGACAGCTAGTTTACAGAAGCTCCATTTTTGTGGATCTATTTTTAAGAAATGTTGACTGGGTAGATGCATTAAGCACTTGGTAAGATTGGGTCACTTTGGGCCAAATCTAACAACTTTGGGATTAGTTGACTGGATCAAATGATCTCCTGGTATTCCCATGATTCATTGGGCCCACTACTTGCTTAATTAAGTCTGAATATCTTTATTCTTTACTGTGGTCATTGACCAGAATAATATATTGTACCATATTAGGATATGCTTTGCAGACCTCAAAAATTAAGTGAGTCATAGGAACAGATTTTATATCCATAGCAAAGTATTATTAACACAAATTAAAACTCTTAAGAAGTCTGTCATGCTGGGAAAAGTGGAACGAAGAGAAGGAGAGGATGACGGACACAATCAATTTCAGGTAGTCGTTTGTCAGAGCGTGCACAGTCTTAGTCTGCGGGATAACCCAGGAGTAAACACAGTAAACAGTGGTCTATAGTAAATGGTGGTTTATCTTACACTATCTACAATATTATACACTAGGAACAATATACATACACATGCTAATACAGCAGGATCCAACACACCACAGTTACAGCAGGAAAAGGAAGAGAGAGCACACATCTGCAGAGCCTTCCCTTTTATACAAGGCTCTTAAAGAGATACAGACCCAGCTGGCTCTTAAAGGGAGACAGACCCTGCTGAGTCATTCCCAATGTTATATCATACATCTCACATTACATAAGCTGGTTAGCTGTTAAATTATTACCTTGAAATCCTTGACTTACAACCAGTCATTTAGTGACCTTTCAGTTACAACGGCACTGAAAAAGCGACTTAGGACCATTTTTCACACTTAACAACTGTTGCAGCATCTCCATGGTCGCATGATCCAAATTCAGAGGCTTGGCAACCAGCATGTCATTTATGACAGCTGCAGTGTCTCAGGGTCACAATGATCCCCAATTGGGGAAGCCAGATTCACTTTACAACCGTGTTACTAAATTAACCACGGCACTGATTTCACTTCACAGCTGTGGCAAGAAAAGTCGTAAAATGGGACAAAATTCCCCTAACACCCGTCTTGCTTAGCAACGGAAATTTTGGACTCAAATTGTGGTCGTGTGCCGAGGACTACCTGTACACATACAGATGCACCATGGGAAGACCAGTAAATCCACATTGGGGGAGAAGTCTTAAGTATATGGTTGCCAAGAGCTAACTTGATGAACCTTAAGCAATCCATCCAAAAAAAACCAAAAAATAATTGAACCCTGAGTTAATCCGCACCATCAAACATACTAGATACTCCTCAGTGAGGAACTGGGTAGAAAGGAGCAGAGGAAGTCTGTGTGTAAGAGTGAATAAAATGAATAATGTACACCAGGTTATGCTATGTTTTCCCGTATAAAATGGCACCTGTTCTCTATTTCTGCACAAGGCTTGAAAAGATCTTAGATGTTCAAAAGAAATCTCTGTGTTCCCCCACTCACTCCCCCGCCGCCTTCCTCTCCCCTTACTACAGCTGTTTCTCACCAATTAGCTGTTCCCTCCTTTTCTGATCTAGGCTGGCTTAAGATGTTATTGCTTTCTTTAAGAACTGCTTTGCCAGCTGACAGGTAAGATGCCTGTAGCAGTCAGGATCTGATGTAACAAGTGGATACTGTCTCATATTTCAAGCTGGCCTTCAAGAAATAGACACAGCTACCATAATAAACTTTGAAACCTCACCTAGGAAAGAAGCTTAGTCCGTAGACTTGCTTCTGTAGAAACATCCTGCATGTTACAAACAGTTCATTTAGTAAATAAATAAATAAGTAATAAAGTCGGAAGGGACATTGGAGGTCATCTAGTCCAACCCCCTGCTCAGGCAGGAAGCCCTATACCATTTCAGACAAATGGCTGTCCAGTCTCTTCTTAAAACGTTCCAGTGACCGTTCAGAGTTACAACGGCACTGAAAAAATGGACGTTTTTCACAGTTACGACCTTTGCAGCGTCCCCCATAATCATGGGGTGAAAGTTCAGATGCTTGGCAACTGGTTCATACTTACAATCATTGTTGTGTCCCAAGGTCACGCGATTTCCCCTTTGTGACCTTCTGGTGACTTCCCCAAAGTCCATGGGGAAGCCAGATTCACTTAACAACCATGTTACTAACTTATCAACGGCAGTGATTCACTTCAAAACTGTGGCAAGAAATGTCATGAAGTGGGGCAAAGCTCACCTAACAAATGTCTCACTTAGTGACAGAAATTTTGGGCTCGATTGTGGTCGTAAGGCAAGGATCACCTGTACTTGGAATACAGGTAATCCTCAACTTATGACTGGAATATAACCGGCGTTTTACGACGTTTTTGCTGAAAACCAGCAGTTACATCTGGTTTTCAGAAAAATAATGGGTTCACTTAATGACCTCAACATTCATTTTATCACCATGGCATTTAACAACTGCCGCATTTGCTTAACAACCACCACAGAAAAGGTCACGTGACCGACCCATTTTATGACCATCATATAATTATGGCCGTACATCAAGGACTAGCTGTACTATGCAATACGATATTACATCAGGGACCTCTTTGGTCTAATCCAGTCTCAATACTTTTAGGTTTTTAGATAAGAAAACATTCTTTAGCCAGGTGATTGTGTCTCTATTTCTCTGTGTTAACTTTTTATTCTGATGATTTTGTTTTGTTTTCTTTTTAAATTGAGTATTGTTGACTCTTCAGGGCGATGAGATTATTTTTAAATTACATGCATTTACCCTTAGACCAGGGGTCTTCAAACTTGGCCCTTTCATGACCTGTGGACTTCAACTCCCAGAATTCCTCAGCCAGCGTGCCTGGCTGAGGAATTCTGGGAGTTGAAGTCCACAAGTCATAAAAGGGCCAGGTTTGAAGACTCTTGAACTACACATATCCAATTCCTGCAACCTTTCATCATATGTTTTAGCCTCCAACCCTCTAATCCTCTTTGTGGCTCTTCTCTGTACTTTTTCCAGAGTCTCAACATCTGACCCAAACTTCTTTTTTTTAGTGTTCTTGTTTTTTCTTAGTATCTGGGCAGGCTCGTTAAAACAATGCCTCTGATGGACAAAGCACTGGATTGCAGACTAAGTGTGGAAACTTTTGAATCTGCAGTTATACACACAATATTTTGCTTAGTGGGGATTTACAGAATAAATGCATAAACTCACACCTCAGCTGCAAATAAAAATAAAAACGTACATCAGCTTAGCCAAGCATGTGTATCAGGGTTCTGTCAAGCAAGAGGGACCAAAGGAATTTGGTTAAAAAAACAACACACAACAACAACAGAGGGGGGAGGGTTAGGATTCAGCAGAGAGTAATGTGCTTGTGATCTGCCCTGTGCTACCATTTTAGATGGGGATATGACAGGGGTCTTCAAACCTGTCCCTTTTATGACTTGTGGACTTCAACCCTCAGAATTCCTCAGCCAGCGTGCCTGGCTGAGGAATTCTGGGAGTTGAAGTCCACAAGTCATAAAAGGGCCAAGTATGAAGACCCCTGCCTTAGACCTTAAAAAAACAAGACAGGAAGAAAATGACTTGTTTCAGCTATAGTGCTGGAGAAGTTTCCAGTGTATTCCTTGGACAGCAAAGGTGACTAACAAGCAAGTACTGGCACGCATTACACCAGACATGTCACTAGAAGGCAAAAATCACAAAAATCACATGCGGGGGGATTCACTGGAGAAAGCAATTCTGTTTGGAAGAGTTAGCAGTAAAAGGAAACCAGGTGGTTCAACCCCATCAAAGCTGACACCCACCAGAACATAGAACAACTCAAAGAAGTAGTGCAAGATCAGAAGATGTAGACGGACCTAGTCCAGAGACTCACATGAGTGAATGGCTAACATCATCATCATCGTGACTGGCTCAAGGTTAACTCAGCCTTCCATCCTTCCGAGGTTAGTAACATGAGGACCCATATTGTTGGGGGCAAATATGCTGACTCTGTAAACCGCTTAAATCAGAGGCCCCCAACCTTTTGGGCACCAGGGACCGGTTCCATGCAGAGAGGTTTTTCCGCAGACAGGAGGGTGTGTGGTTTTGTGTGCTGCCTGCATCTCATGGATGGGTCTTTTCTTGTTTGTGAGGACCGATTGCTGGCATGCTGTGGCCAGGTACTGGTCCACGGACCAGGTGGCTTAAAGCAGGGCTTTTCAACCAGTGGTACGGGTACCACCTGTGGTACATTGGCACCTGGCAGGTGGTACGTGACCATCCTAGAAAAGTGGTAGCGGGGGAGGGGAATGAGCTGAACCGGTGGCAGCACCGCACAAGCCTGAGTGAGAGATGGCTGGAGCTGCAGGGCTGTCAGGGCTCAGCGAAAGCGCCAGGATCAGCATTTCTTCGGGGCTGCCAGGGCTCAGTGGAAGTGCCAGGATCAGGGCCAGGCTCCAGCTGGAGCTCGGTGCTGATCCTGGCGCTTCTGCTGAGCCCAGAAGAAGCGTCAATCAGCTGGAATGTTGCAGCATCTCCAGGATGTTGTGATTTACATTCAGATGCTTGGCAACTGATTCATATTTATGACAGTCACAGTGTCCCAGGGTCATGTGAAGTGACCAAAACCTGCTGCAACCACCCAGGAGACGGGGGCGGGAATAAAAACCAAACACCCGCCCACACACCCTGGCTGCCAATCCTCAACAGAAATGCTCACAACAGTGAAAACCTCGGACAGGAGGAAGAGTGCTGTCTTGCTTGGCTGTGGCTTGGGGGGCACTTTTTTCAGTGCCATTGTAACTTCAAACTAAGCAAACTGTTGTAAGTCGAGGACTACCTGTACTTCATCACTTTCGGTCATCAAGTTTTTGACACCTTGCTAGGTGACTGGTGGTACTCGGATGTTGCCATATCCTAAAAGTGGTACAATGGGTGAAAAGGTTGAAAAGCCCTGGCTTAAAGGATTGTGAAGCAGGATATAAGTCTACGTGCTATTTCTATCATCACGTTTAATCTATATATATATGAAAACAATGGCGTGGCAGTTCATTATTCTTCTTTCTGGTTGTTTCAGAATCCCAGCAGGAAGCCAACTGCTCATTAACAGGATATTTATGTTTATAGCTGGCCAACAGATTGGAAACATCCGTAGAATCCTTGCCAAGTCTATTTCTCTGACTTCTTCCTTTATCAAGACTCTCTCAGTTTGACTTTTGCCTCGCAAGGAGGCTTTGATCACCATTCGGTTGAACCACCATAATACACTTAACATGAGGCTGCCTTTGGAAACAACCCAGGAAACACAAAATGCAATCTTGAGATTCCCACCAGGCACTAGGAAGCAGAATGACGCTGTGAACTGATCAGTTTCTTTATTGTTGCATGCCTATTTACAGGAATCTCCCCAGACTACTGTAACTGCCTTCTCTCGGGAACAAGAAGATAAAGGTTTTAGGGATCTTAAGGGGATCCGGCCTCCGTTGGTTCCTCCCCTGGAGAGATTTCAAGTTCACTCCCCCTCTCTCGTTGGAGATTCCACTACAGTTCCTGACAAAATAAACCCATCTGGTTAGAATAAGACCATACTTGAAGTTGCTGCATTAGCTAATGGTAGGCTTCACATTTATCGGAACCATGACACCTGGTTTAAGTACTGATCATCATGGCTAAATCTTTCAGTAGTGTAGCACTGGTGAAGATGTTCTCTGTTCAGTCGTGTCCAACTCTTGGTGATTTTATGGGCCAGATCTCTCCACGTCTTCCGATCTTGCACTACTTCTTTGAGTTGTTCTTTGCTCTGGCTGGTATCAGCCTTGATGTTCCTCAGTGGTTTTCTGGTTTCCTTTCACTGCTAACTCTTCCAAACACAATTGCTTTCTCCAGTAAATTCCCCCACGTATTATGGCCAAAGCAAGCGAGACGCAGTTTCATGATATTCTCTACTACCTCCTCTTATTGCTATCATTCTATGATTATTATTACTCTCTACACTGAGAGCTTCTGCAGCACAAATTCCTTGTGTGACTAATCACTCTTGGCCAAATAAAGTATCCTATCCTATCCTATCCTATCCTATCCTATCCAATCCCACCCTACCCTATCCTCTCCCCTCCCCACCTCAAGAGGTCCATGGGACATTGATTGGGTGATGGGCCTTCTCAGTAGCAGTTCCCATTCTTTTGAACCATCTCCCATCTGAGGTGCAGGTAGCCCCTTTTGTATTGGTATTTTGTAGACTACTCAAAGTAATGGTGTTTCAACAGGGTTGTTGTTGTTAGTTGCAAAGTCATGTCCAACCCATCATGACCCCATGGACAATGTTCCTCCGGGCCTTCCTGTCCTCTACCATCTTCTGAAGTCCATTTAGGCTCACGCCTACTGCTTCAGTGATTCCATCCATCCATCCACCTCATTCTCCGTTTTCCCCTTTTGCCCTCAATCTTTCCCAGCATTAGGCTCTTCTCCAGTGAGTCCTTCCTTTTCATTAGGTGGCCAAAGTATTTGAGTTTCAACTTCAGGATCTGACCTTCTAAAGAGCAGTGTGACCGGTTTGATCACCTTGCAGTCCAAGGGACTCGCAGGAGTCTTCTCCAGCACCATAGTTCAAAGGCCTCGATTCTTTGGTGCTCAGCCTTTTTTATGGTCCAACTTTCACTGCCATACATTGCAACTGAGAAGATCATAGCCTTGACTATACACACTTTCAACAGGGTAGTTTAAATCATGAGACAGCACGAGTAATAGCACTTAGACTTATATACCGCTTCACAGTGCTTTACAGCCCTCTCTAAGTGGTTTACAGAGTCAGCATATTTGCCCCCAACAATCTGGGTCCTCATTTTACAAACCTCTGAAGGATGGAAGGCTGAGTCAACCTTGTGCTGGTCAGGATCGAACTGCCGAACTGCTGGCAGTCGGCAGTCAACAGAAGTAGCCTGCAGGACTGCACTTAACCACTGCGCCACCATGCCACCCATGAGATTTTTGTTTATTGGAGTTTTTCATTATGACTATGTTGTGCTCTGTGTGTGTGTGTGTGTGTGTGTGTGTCTGTGTGTGTGTGTGTGTGTGTGTGTCTGTGTGTGTGTGTGTGTGTGTGTGTGTGTGTGTGTGTGTGTGTGATTTTACTGTGTCCAACTCAAGAGTCCTAGTTGACTGAGTAGACTGGAAATTTTGTAAACATAATATAATAATAAATATGGGCTGTCCAAGATGACATGGCACTGAAAAATTTGCGTAACACGTTCTTAGCCACATCACCATTCCCTAATCTTCTGATGTGGTTTTGCTGGAGAAATCTGTTCTCCCTTTTTTTTTAGTTTCTCTGACCATAAATAAGGAGGAAAAGGTTGAAGAAGCTATTTGCACTCAATCAGCAATGTTTGCAAGGAGAGCTCAAAACAGGTAAGCAGTGGGTGTGACATCACATTCTAAGTCACACCCCTTTAATATGTCTGTCAGCATCACCTGGGAGCAAAGAAGGGGGCCTTGGTTCAGAATACATGTGCTCCCCCACCCCTGCTATACACAACTCGGATGGAACACAAGTGATTATGATAAGTATGGAATGGGAATATTCAACATCTGATTTGGTTTTGGAAATCATACATTATTGAAAGCTTTGCTACATTTCAAACAATCATACAAAAAGCCAATGTAAGCTTTTTCGAGTCAGATAGTTAGTGCCATGCTAAAGTCCCATGAATCAAAAATTTAATTTCGTGCTTCGTGAAAGTTAATATCCATGAAATTAATTTCAAAAGACAATTTGATATACATGAGATGCTTAAAGAACTGTAGTAATTTTTAATGTTGTTACTGGAGAACTCAATCCACACATCGTGTTACCATAAAGCATTTTCATTTGAGAGAGTGTTTTATATAAACTTAACTATTATGTATTTTTAAATCATAGCCCATTGCTTAAAATATTGATGAACCCCATCGGTTGTGGCTTGTTAAATAAATCATGAATAAATCACAGTATGACCAACTGTTTTATTTAAATTTTAGACTCAATGCTAAGAATTTCTTTTTTTTTTAAATAGTGAATTGTATAAAATAGCTATGGATGATTTGGGTCAAAGAAAATAGTATCTTCCATGAATTCTAAAACTTTAAATAATTATTGCAGTGCAACAGGTGTGTGAATGTGCATAGGCATGCACACATATACTGTGCATATGTAAATTGGGGGGGAAAAGATAGCATTCGCCTTCAAAATAGAAGCAATCCATGTGAGCCTGACAAGGACCGCCAAAGGCTGGATATGGCCCGGAGACCATAAAATACCCAGGTCTGACTTAGACCATTTGTGGAAATGTAACAATTCTAGGCTGATGACTTGTTTAACTCCTCCCCCAGCTCTCCCTGCTCTTCTCCTACATATTCTAGATTTTTTCAATAATAATAATCCCTACATCAAATGAATACTCCTACTATAAACATACTTTGGCCACCTAATGAGATGTGGGAGAAGAACCTAATGCTGGGAAAGGTTGAGGGCAAGAGAAGAAGGGGACGACAGAGAATGAGGTGACTGAAGCAGTAGGCGTGAGCTTTAATGGACTCCAGAAGATGGTAGAGGACAGGAAGGCCTGGAGGAACGTTGTCCATGGGGTCACGATGGGTCGGACACGACTTCGCAACTAACAACAACAACAACTATAAACATTATTTCTCAGAAATTAGCCCCAATGATTTTAAGGTGAGAGAATTAATTTTCAAACACACATGCCTAGGATTGTAATCTGATTTTAATTTTCAATTTTCCATCCATTTATAATTAGTAGATGAAGAGTGTCTTTCCTAGGTAACAGAGGCAGATATCATCACCTTATTGGGCCAGGGAGATTTACACCAGACCCCCCCCCTCACTCTCGCTATCTCGCTTTGGATAAAATTGGCCTTGATGCCCGCAAATCATTAATTTACTAAACTGAAGGAACCAAACGAATTTAGCAAATGTATCCTTTGCATAAGAGAAACTAGTCAAGTTGTGGGTTTCAGAAGTTTAGTAGGCAAGAGGACTTATTCTTTAACAAATTAATTAAATCAATTCCTTAATTCTCCCTCCCACTTTATACAGAGTGCAGAAATATTTTTAAACACACTTACTGTGCATACCCTTTAAAAGGGACAATAAAAGCCTAAGAAGGGAACAAAAAAGACCAGAATGCATCCTGTCCAGCAACCAACATCCGGATAAGCAGGGATTAACACTAGACAAACAAACAGAAAACTGTACCTGCCAGGAGAAAAACAACACGGCCCCAACACTACAGGGTAAGTTATTTTATATAAACAGAGAGCAAAGCCCATTTGCACTAGTACGGATGATGTTACCTAGTTGGGTAACGAAATGTCTACAAGCAAACAACCAAGCCCAGAAAGCACCAAGAACGCCACATGCAATCAACTGTCCGGTGAGTACTCGTTATTGATTCAGTTTCTTAAACTAGAACATTAGAGGTGGGTGAAAACATAATCTCTCGGTATCTTTTTAATCATTCCAAATCTCCTCCTTTCTTACCGTATAGAAGACTGACGGATGGCGCAGAAGTGAAGGAAAGATTTAGAGCTGCCTGTTCAGTCACCTCTAAATGGAGTGATGTATTGCACGGTGCAGAACTAATTCCACTTCAGTCCTGATGTCTTTTTAAAGGAAGATTATTTAAAGCGAGAAGAGCAGAAGGGCCAAGTAGAAAAATAGCACAGGAAAACAAGAGCCTCAGAATCTGCTTTTTTTTATTTTTTAAGGGAGAGGCACGTTGTCTCTTCATTGTTCTCAAAACATGGACCTGCTTAGTGTATGCTTGGGACATCCCCAGAAGTCCAGAAACTGTGGCCTGCAATGGGAGATTATACAGCCGTGGTGGTGAACCTATGGCACGCGTGCCACAGGTGGCACGCAGAGCCCTCTCTGTGGGCACGCACGCCATCGCCCCAGTCCTAGGCCTTCAACTGGGTGTTATAAAACCTTTTCGCTTTAGGCCTCCGCCGCCATGTGCAAAAAAAAAAAAGGTTCAATCAATCAATCAATGTCAACTTCTCGCAGGAAAAAAAAAATCTCGCAAAGTTGGAATTGATGGATTGAACTTTTCAGTCCCATCCAGTCTGCCGTTACCACCGCAGCCACACCCACCCAATGGGCCACGCCCACCCAATGGGCCACACCTACCCAATGGGCCACGCCCACCCAGCACCCAACGGTACATAAGTGGGTTTTGGGTTGCAGTTTGGGCACTCGGTCTCTAAAAGGTTCGCCTTCACTGTTATAGAGAAAAGCAACAAAGGGGATTAGGGGACTGGAGACTAAAACATATAAGGAATGGTTGCAGAAATTTGGTATGTCTACTTTAATGAAAAGAAGGACTAGGGGTGACATGATAGCAGTCTTCCGATATCTGAGGAGTTGCCATAAAGAAGAGGGGGGTCAATCTATTCTCCAAAGCCCCCGAAGGCAGGACAGGAAGCAATAGATGGAAACTAATCAAGAAGAGAAACAATCTGGAATTAAGGAAAAATTTCATGACAGAACAATTAATCAGTGGAACGACTTACCTCCAGAACCCTGGAGGTTTCTAAGAAGAGATTGGACAACCATTTGTCTGAACTGATAATAGGGTTTCCTGCCTGAGCAGTGGGTTGGACTAGAAGACCTCCAAGATCCCTTCCAACTCGGTTATTCTGTTAAACAACGACAGCAAGCAATGGCAAATCATTTTTAAACTATGGTCGTGAACACTACACGATGCCATCAGAAACAAGAGTTTGATTTGGAGATTTTTCCTTTATTCATAGGTGTCCAGAACAGGCCATCATGACATCTATGCAGTGGTGGGATTCAAATAGGTAAACGACCGGTTCTCTGTGTGGATGCCGCTTCCGGAAGTCCATTCTGCGCCTGGGCAACCAAAGAATTTAGCTACCGGTTCTGCCGAAGTGGTGCAAAGTTGGCTGAATCCCAGCACTGCATCTATGGAGATACTCAGTCATCCAAATCACGGTTGTTCCAAAGCTTCTTTTCCAAAACACAACGAAACTTCCTTGTATTTTTTTTTTTTTTTTTTTGCTCTTTGAAAACGTTTCGCTTCTCATCCAAGTTCAACTGAAGAAACTTCTTGGATGAGAAGCAAAACTTTTTCAAAGAGACAAAAAAAAAAACCTAAATAAGTCCAGGGGGACCCTTTGGAAAAGCATCTTTGGGACAAGCCATGATGACATGGCATGCACCAAGACCTCATTGTGCAAATCACATGAATTTGCACAGTTAATATTGTGAAAAAAGAAGAGAGGGGCAATTTATTCTCCCATAGCACCAGAAGGCAAAGCAAGAAACAATGGATGGAAAATAATCAAGGAGAGAAGTAACTTAGAACTAAGGAGAAATTTCCTGACAGTGAGAACAATTAACCAGTGGAACAGCTTGCTTCCAGAAGTTGTGGGTGCTCCATCACTGGAGTCTTTTAAGGAAAGACTGGACAGCCATTTGTCTGAAATGGTATAGGGGCTCCTGCTTGAGCAGGGGGCTGGACTAGAAGACCTCCAAGGTACCTTTCAACTCATTCTATTCTATTCTACTGTATTCTGTTCTGTTCTGTTCTGTTCTGTTCCGTTCTGCTCCGCTCCGCTCCGCTCCATTCTGTCTAATAATATCATAGTCCATGGAATGTCACTTTCCCTACTGTCTCCTTCCCTTTAGCTAGTTGATTCAAATTTACTTCTGAATTTGGGTTGATGTAGGAACGCTTGAAGGGACGCGGTGGCTCAGTGGGTTAGGACGCTGAGCTTGTCGATCAGAAGGTCGGCAGTTTGGCGGGTCGAATCCCGAGTGCCGCGTAACAGAGTGAGCGCCTGTTACTCGTCCCAGCTTCTGCCAACCTAGCAGTTCGAAAGCACGTAAAAAATGCAAGTAAAAAAATAGGGACCACTACTGTGGGAAGGTAACAGCGTTCCGTGCGCCTTTGGCGTCTAGTCATGCCGGCCACATGACCACGGAGACGTCCTCGGACAAACGCTGGCTCTTCGGCTTTGAAACGGAGATGAGCACTGGCCCCTAGAGTCGTAAATGACTAGCACGCATGTGCGGGGGAACCTTTACCTTTTTTTTAGGAACCCTTGATGGTAGCTGTAACTTAATGACAGCACGTTGAATAGAAACCAAGACTGTTCCTTCCAAAAGAAAATAAAGTCATTGTCATCACACGTCAACCGGCTCAGTTTTCTGCAGTTCGGTGAATGTTTGAGAGATGAAAGTAAATCATCTTCTCAAAAAAAAAAACCCACAAAAAACTACACCCTTTCCTTCTATTTCTGCTAATAGGAAGAAGCACGTACCACATCAGCTCTAAGAATGGAGATATTTCACCTCCCACATACATGCATCCTCGTACTTCTAGAAGGATATTTCTAAATAAAAGAAGGCTTCAGTTTCCATAGTAACACAGAGAGAGACAGAGACCTCTTACAATCCAAATTTAACTAAAATTATGCGAGTTGCTTGCTTCAAATTCTCTTCCCCTGTTTGGCCGTATCGATAAAGGCACTTAATTATTCTACTTGTGATTAACAGGTGGAATAAAAACCGAGGCTGGTCTTGTGGTCAGTATTGCTAGAGGTTTTCTTTTTGCGCCCACGAAACAACAACAAGATGACAACAGTAATTACTCTGGGAAAATTAAAAGGTCATACAGGTAATCCCTGACTTACGACCGTTCTTTAGTCATCGTTCGAAGTTACAGCAGCAGTGGGAAAAATTATTTGTGACCGTTTTTCACACTTATGACAACTACAGCATCCCTCCCCCCCACGGTCAGGTGATCAAAATTCGGATGCTTGTCAACTGGCTCACAGTTATGACGGTTGCAGCGTCCTGGGGGTGGGGGTGGTCACCTGATCCCCTTTTGCGACCGTCTGACAAGCAAAGTCAATGGGGAAGCCAGATAACCAGCTTGTTGTTAACAACTGCAGTGATTGGCCTAGCAACGATGGCAAAGAAAGGTCGTAAAACGAGGCAAACTTCGCCTAGCAACCATCTCACTTAGCAACAGAAATTTGGGGCTCCGTTGTGGTCATAAGTTGAGGGCTTCCTATAAAACCACACTCTAAGGACTTTTGGGAAAATAAATGAAGCCTCGATTAACAAATTGTCTGGCACCAATGCAGAACAATTGGATGCATTGATTTTATCTCCCCTTACTCATCCACCTTCTAAAGAGCAGTCAGGGTTGATCTCCTCTAGGACTGACCGGTTTGATCGCCTTGCAGTCCAAGGAACTCGCAGGAGTCTTCTCCAGCACCATAGTTCAAAGGCCTCCATTCTTTGGAGCTCAGCCTTTCTTATGGTCCAACTTTCACTGCCATACATTGCAACTGGGAAGACCATAGCCTTGCTCTTTAGAAGGCCATATCCTGAAGCTAAAACTCAAATACTTTGGCCACCTAATGAGAAGGAAGGACTCACTGGAGAAGAGCCTCATGCTGGGAAAGGTTGAGGGCAAGAGAAGAAGGGGACGACAGAGAATTGAGGTGGCTGGATGGAGTCACTGAAGCAGGAGGCGTGAGCTTAAATGGACTCCAGAAGATGGTAGAGGACAGGAAGGCCTGGAGGAACGTTGTCCATGGGGTCGCGATGGGTCGGACCCGACTTCGCAGCTAACAACACTCATCCACCAACACCTTGGAACCACAGATCACCCACTAGGATGGAGAAAATGGAGTCCCGGTTTCAAAGGTTGTTTAATGTTTCCACTCAGCTTTTTCCCTCTGGGGCTGGCTTTAACACCACTGAAATAAATTAAACCAACACTCTGTATTGATTGATCCATCACAAATGCCCCAGCTGGGCATTCCAATCAAACAAAAAGTAACTTTTTTTCCAGCAGTTTTATAACTATAGGTTTCATTTTTTATTGTTAGTTTAATATCTCAGTTAAAGTGACAGAAAACAGCATCGCTTTGCTTTCCAGAGCTAAACTTGACTCCAGTCTTTGGAGCAGCAAGCTGCGTTGTGGTGGCAACTGGTATTAAAAGAGAGAGAGAGAAAGAGAGTGAGAGAAAGAGAGAGAGAGAAAAAAATGAAAGAGAGAGGGAGAGAGAGAGAGAGAAAGACACAAATTTTTTCATAAATTTAGCAGGACTCTTTCGTAAATCCAGTATAAGAAAAATATCCAGGTCAGAGAGAGAATGAAAGTAGTCACAGATTCTGCGACACTACTTAAAAAGGAAAAAAACATCAAGACTTTTAAAAAAAAAATTAAAAAGATTTAAAACTTGGGTTATTCGAGAAAGGTTAAAATGTATCTGACTTTTTTTCCCCAGCAACTTTATTAGATTTTTCTTGACCAGGACTGAATGATGGGTTTTTTTTAAGATTTATCTATAGCTAAGATATGAGAAGAAGATATTTTTTTGGCTGTATTTTTAAATAAAATGACAGTATTAAAATTGATAGAAAAACGTAAGGAAAGTGTTAAATTTGTAAAGGGGCTTCTGAGAGGAGATGGCAAAAAATAATAAGTAATTAATTTGGGGGACATTATTTGATGGGATTATATTTCAATATGCTGTTGTTCAGAGGTTAACTTTCAATTATTAGGCTGTACAGGTTTGTTCAAAGGTACAGGAGAAATCATGGGAAAAGGTTATTTATTTTTATTTTTAGAAAAAATGATGTTACTGTGTAAAATAAATAAAAGGAATATAAGACTGATTTATTTGTTTAAAGTCTATATCTATGTAGGAGATGGCCAGGTTGAACTGGAGGGAGGAGTCAAGCGCATCATGAGTCTTGGGTCCTTTGGTGCCCACAACGGATCTAAGTCAAGCCTACCTTGAATTCCTTTGATTCTTATCTACCGCCAATTTGCTTTGACCATTAGTTCAGATTCTTCTAGATCAGGGCTTTTCAACCAGTGGTACGGGTACCACCTGTGGTACATTGGCACCTGGCAGGTGGTACGCGACCATCCTAGAGAAGTGGTAGCGGGGGAGGGGAATGAGCTGAACTGGGGGCAGCACCGCACAAGCCTGAGGGAGAGACGGCTGGAGCTGCAGGGCTGTCAGGGCTCAGCAGAAGCGCCAGGATCAGCGCCAGGATCCAGCTGGAGCTCGGCACTGATCCTGGCGCTTCTGAGCCCAGAAGAAGCGCCGATCAGCTGGAAAGTTGCAGCATCTCCAGGGTCTTGTGATTTACATTCAGATGCTTGGCAACTGATTCATATTTATGATGGTCACAGTGTCCCAGGGTCATGTGAAGGGACCAAGACCTGCTGCAACCACCCTGCAGAGGGGGGAAAATAAAAACCAAACACCCCCACCCCACCCCCTCTGCCAATCCTCAACACAAATGCTCACAACAATGAAAACCTCGGACAGGAGGAAGAGCGCCGCCGGGTGGGCAGGAAGGTGTCTTGCTCGGCTGTGGCTTGGGGGGCACTTCTTTCAGTGCTATTGTAACAGTCACTAAGCGAACTGTTGTAAGTCGAGGACTACCTGTACTTCATCACTTTTTTCCTTTTTTGGGGGGGGTCATCAAGTTTTTGACACCTTGCTAGGCGACTGGTGGTACTCAGATGCTGCCATATCCTAAAAGTGGTACAATGGGTGAAAAGGTTGAAAAGCCCGGTTGTAGAGAGCCTAATAGGGACGCGGTGGCTCAGTGGGTTAAGACGCTGAGCTTGTCGATCAGAAGGTCGGCAGTTTGGCGGGTCGAATCCCGAGTGCCGTGTAACAGAGTGAGCGCCTGTTACTCATCCCAGCTTCTGCCAACCTAGCAGTTCAAAAGCACGTAAAAAATGCAAGTAGAAAAATAGGGACCACTACGGTGGGAAGGTAACAGCGTTCCGTGCGCCTTTGGCGTCTAGTCATGCCGGCCACATGACCACGGAGACGTCCTCAGACAAGTGCTGGCTCTTCGGCTTTGAAACGGAGATGAGCACCGGCCCCTAGAGTCGGAAACGACTAGCACGCATGTGCGGGGGAACCTTTACCTTTACCTTTACCTTAGAGAGCCTAAGCTTACAATAAACTCTTATATACCTTTGAACTTCCTGGATTTCCTGATTTCCGCACTTGACAATCTATATCTATCTAGATCTACTGTAGATATGCATCTAGATCTAGATCTGCATCTAGATCTAAATCTGCATCTACATGTATCTAGTTATTTCTTGTAGCACTTAATTTACTAAATAAGATTGAATGATGAGACTTTATATCTGTTCATAGATAAAATATGAGATGCGGGATGAAGAGGTTTCAGGTGGAAATATTAAAGAAGGCGACACATTCCTGAAATTGGACTTGTCGTCATGAAAGGGAAAGTCATTTTTTAAATGTATATGTGTATCTATTCCCTTTTTTTCTTTTACGTATTTCTTTCCTTCCTCCCTTGCCATTTTTTCCCTCTATGCCCTTTCCTTGTATTCTTTTGTGTTTGTTTGCATTTTTCTTAGTTTGTACTAGTTTTATTCTAGCTCTGCATTTTTAAATCTCCGTAATAAATTATTATTTTAAAAAAGAATGAACGCTCTAGCCAAAGGCGTAGCTTTAGCACCGCTCAGTTTGAATTCTGAAAAGCTGCTGTAATGAAGACGCATGGTGAGAAACATCCATCGTGCCCCTGGGCTTAAACCGTTAAGGATAACAGCAGGAAAGATGCACCATTGGTTCGACAGTCGCGTGCTCAGACACAAGTCTGGGCATCACAAAACTCAGAATGCCAAAAATCATTAGTTATTCAATATACAGTACACTTAATGTTTTCCTGCGGTGGAAGGCAGTGTATCTAGTACAATGGCACAGATTTAGCAGAGAGCGTATATCACTTAGATAGAAGCTGCAAACTTTCATTCTCCTCTACATGTGTCTGGGGTGCTCTTACTTTAAATTTGTGATAGCCCTATTCTAAAGCAAAACCAACTGTTTATTGGGTTTTCCCATCTAAATGATATGAATCCTGACCATTGATTCTGGAGCAACCAGAAGACTCTATAACAAGGGTCTTTAAACTTGGCCCTTTTATGACTTGTGGACTTCAACTCCCAGAATTTCTCAGCCAGGCATGCTGGCTGAGGAATTCTGGGAGTTGAAGTCTACAAGTCATAAAAGGGCCAAGTTTAAAGACCCCTGCTGTATATGCTCATAGACAGGGGTCTCTCCAACACTTGTGGGCTTCAACTCCCAGCATGGATGACTGAGGAATTCTGGGAAGTCCACAAGTCATAAAAGGGCCACGTTTGAAGATCCCCCTTCCTCTATAATAATGAAAGTTTGCAGACTGACTGCCCTATTAAAACTCAGATCTTGCTAAATTCTCTCGCTAATATTGTCTCCTCTATCAAGTAGGGGCTATGCCATTGGCAGACAAGTGAAGGGGAGAGGGATCAAATTGTGCAGGTAGTCCTCGAGTTACAGCCATTTTGTTTAGTGATGATTCGAAGTTAAAACATCATTGGGAAAAAAGTGTTTTGTTTTTCACATTTTCCACCGTTGCAGCATCCCCATGGTCACATGATCAAAATTCGGACACGTGTCAATTGGCATGCATTTATGATGGTTTGCAGTGTTCCGGGGTCATGTGATCCCCTTTTGTGACCTTCTGACAAGCAAAGTCAATGGGGAAGCCAGATTCACTTAAGAACTGTGTTACTAACTGAACAATTGCACATCTGTGGTAGGAAAGATCATGAAATGGGCCAGAACTCACATCATCATCATCATCATCATCATCATCATCAGACGAAGAAGAAGAAGAAGTTGGAAGGGACCTTGGAGGTCAACCCTATATCATTTCAGACAAATGGCTGTTTACTCTCTTCTTAAAAGCTTCCAAAGTTGGAGCATTCACAGCTTCTGGAGGCAGGTTGCTCTACTGGTTAATTGTTCTAACTTAACAGCTGTCTTGCTTATCAACAGAAATTTAAGGCTCAAGTTGAGGACTACCTACTATGTACTGACTATCTAGTTCTAGTGTCTATGGAGATTCTCAGTCATCTAGATTGTGGTTGTCCCAAAGGTGCTTTTTCAAGAGACAACTGGACTTTCTTGGTTTTTCCTTGAAGATGTTTCGCTTCTTATCCAAGAAGCTTCTGCAGAACTGAACTGAACTGAAGAAGCTTCCAGGATGAGAAGCAAAACATCTTCAAGGAAAAACAAAGAAAGTCCAGTTGTCTCTTGAAAAAGCAACTTCGGGATCTGGTCCGATGGCCGATCTGGGTTTTGAAGGTTATCAAAGAAACACAGGCTGGGTTCCCCATTGAGTTTGCTTGTGAGAAAGTCACAAAACCACGTGACCCTGGAACATTGCAACCATTGAATATAGTCACCAAATGGTTGTAAGCCGAGGACCACCTGTAGAACGAACAGATAAAGGAAACAAAGAAGGAAAATGGTAGCCTTCAACCATGTATTCATATTTGCAGTTAAGTGCCAAGAATTCCTAAAAATGGGAATTGTGTTCTAATCCACTTGATCACAAAGCAGGATAAGTAGCTTTAAGATCAAACTTTCCTTTAGTCTTTGCAAATGACTCCTATTTTAAAATGCAGGTGCAACCTCAATGCGAAACAGCTTTCCTAATCAGCAGACTGGTTTTTTTTACAAGCTGCTAGATATTAAGGATTATGGCCTTAATGAAGGAATGTTCACTCATTTGCCATTCAGAAAACATGGCTCTGAGTACTTTTTTTTTAACCACAAGAATCATCAAATCAACGGTAGAGAAAAATGTACGATGCAAATTTATGTACACAAGTTAAAATTAAGGTGCAACTCTAATGAGAAGCAGGTTTGTGTCTTTATAAGCTACTAGGTTTGTGTCTTTATAAGCTACTAGGTATTAAGGGTTATAAAGTTTAATGAAGGAGTGTTGACTCATTTGCCATTCAGCAGACATGGCCCTGAGTCTTTTTTCCCCATAAAAATAATTAAATCAACCATGGAGAAAAATGTATGATGCAAGCTTATGTAAACAAATCAAACACCAGAAATACTCTTTTATACTGAAGTAACGCTGAAATTAATTTATGCCACCATGTTAAATACTATATCCATTCCAATAATATTATCCAGAGCAGCATTTCTTAATCTATTCAAGATCGTTTCAAAGATGTCTATGTGTAAGAAATTCTGTTTTATATAAAGCAACACAGAGCAAACCAAGAGTACAGTCACCGTGTATTTTACTGCTCAATTTTTTGTTAACTGTCTCAGTTGCCACAGGAAACACTCCTCAGAACATAAAGAAATCATAGATTATAACCATAGATGCACACTAAACACTGCCATCTACTGGCTGAATAATTCTGTAGTTGTTGCAAAAAATACATTCTAACATGTATTCCAGCACTATGAGAATATGTTAGAATAAGGAAAAGAAATAAAAAGAACACAGAAATAATTGTCTTGCTTAGCAATGGAAATATTGGGCAGATTTGTGGACCTATGTCAAGGACTGCCTATATTTCATCAATATCCAATCTATTACAAAAATGTATCGGGCTCAGTATAATGTTCAGCCTGCTTCAGTACTGATGTTTGACTTCAGCAAGTGAGAAAAATCCAGTTTTCAGGACAGGTTTTTCAGCATCTACGGCCAGGTACTGGTGGAATATAATTTAGGAAATGTTGCTCTAGTCTTGTGGATAATCCATAAAATTTAAAACACTGTTTTATGACTGGCCACAGAGCCACCACTTATCTATCAGAGATTCTCAATCATCCAGGTCTTGGTTGTCCCAAAGCTGTGTTTTTTTTCAAGAGGCAACTGGACTCTTGAATGTGGCCTCAATGACTCTCTAAAAGAAAGCAAATGACCAGCTGTCTGCAAAAAGTATAAATCCTCCTATTCCCCACCATCCAGTCAGAGCTGAAGAAGCTTCTTGGATGAGAAGCGAAACGTCTTCAAAGAAAAATAAGAAAATCCAGTTGCCTCCTGAAAAAAAAAGAGAACCTTTGGGATAACACTTATGTAGACTCAGACGCGGTGGCTCAGTGGGTTAGGACGCTGAGCTTGTTGATCAGAAGGTCGGCAGTTTGGCGGGTCGAATCCTGAGTGCCGCGTAGCAGAGTGAGCGCCTGTTACTTGTCCCAGCTTCTGCCAACCTAGCAGTTCGAAAGCACGTAAAAATGCAAGTAGAAAAATAGGGACCACTGCGGTGGGAAGGTAACAGCGTTCCATGCGCCTTTGGCGTCTAGTCATGCCAGCCACATGACCACGGAGACGTCCTCGGACAAGCGCTGGCTCTTCGGCTTTGAAACGGAGATGAGCACCGGCCATGCCCACCCGTTGGGCCACACCCACCCAATGGGCCACACCCACCCAATAGGCCACGCCCGCCCGGCACCCAATGATACATAAGTGGCTTTTGGGTTGCAGTTTGGGCACTCGGTCTCTAAAAGTTTCGCCATCACTGACCTAGACTACCTCAGATTCCTGTCTTCAGCAGGGGGTTGGACTAGAAGACCTCCAAGGCCCCTTCTAGCTGTATGAATCTATGATTCTAACAAACACATTCAATGATCAAGACTGTCTTTGTTTAATGCTTTTTTTAAAGAAGCAACCGTCCGAATCAGGACAAAAACAAGGAAAAGTTCTCCAAAGCTTCAACTTTCAAATGCTGAACTTTCGGGTGACATCTTAAGAACAGCTTTAAGAACCCAAGCAAGGAATATGATAGGGACAGAGACCATGAATATAGGATTTCATGGTAGGAAGCTACAGTCTGCTTTCATGTTTTTTTAAAACTGGCACCTCGGTCTTCGGCCTCTGAATTTTTCTATGTCCCACGCCTTTCCTGCATTTCAGATGAAGCTGCTCCTTCCCTACTTATCACCAACCTCTTCCTCCTCTTCCAGCCTCCAGCGGCTTTGCAGCCAATATTGTGCATCCAACATAAATAAGTAAAGCTGTTATCTTTTTCTTCTGCAGCTGAAATAAATTCATCCACGCACTGTTTCTGTGCATTTTGTTTTCAAACAAAAAGTTCAGCCTGTAGGTTGCACCTTGCCCACAGTATAAGTGAAATATTCATTGGCAGAGGTCTTCAGCTTCCCACATAACTGCAGATACTTATAACTGTACCTGTATCTGATTTATAACCATTTGTTTAGTGACCTTTGCAAGGGCACTGAAAAAAAGTAACTAATGAACATTTTTCACACTTATGACCGTTGCAGCCACATGGCCGCAAGATCAAAATTCAGACACTTAGCAACTATGATGTATTTGTGATGGCTACAGTGTCCTCTGTGTGTGTGTGTGTGTGTGTGTTTGTGTGTGACACGTGATCATCCTTTGCAAACTTGGGGAAGCCAGATCGGAGTCTTAGTAGACAATCACTTCAATATGAGCCAGCAGTGTGCTGCAGCTGCCAGAAAAGCCAACACAGTGCTAGGCTGCATTAACAGAGGGATAGAATCAAGATCACGTGAAGTACTAATACCACTTTACAATGCCTTGGTAAGGCCACACCTGGAATACCACATCCAGTTTTGGTCAACACGATGTAAAAAAGATGTCGAGACTCTAGAAAGAGGGCAGAGAATAGCAACAAAGATGATCAAGGGACTGGAGGATAAAACATATGAAGAACGGTTGCTGGAATTGGGCATGTCTAGTTTAATGAAGAGAAGGACGAGGGGGGACATGATAGCAGCGTTCCAGTATCTCAGGGGTTGCCCCAAAGAAGAGGGAGTCAAGCTATTCTCCAAAGCACCTGAAAGCAGGACAAGAAGCAACGGGTGGAAACTAGTCAAGGAGAGAAGCAACCTAGAACTAAGGAGAAACTTCCTGACAGTTAGAACAATTAACCAGTGGAACAACCTGCCTCCAGAAGTGGTGAATGCTCCAACACTGGAAGTTTTTAAGAAGAGACTGGACAGCCATTTGTCTGAAAATGGTATAGGGTTTCCTGCCTTAGCGGGGGGGGTTGGACTAGATGACCTCCAAGGTCCCTTCCAACTTCTTCTTCTTCTTCTTCTTCTTCTTCTTCTTCTTCTTCTTCTTCTTCTTCTTCTTCTTCTTCTTCTTATTATTATTATTATTGTTGTTGTTGTTGTTGTTGTTGTTGTTGTTGTTGTTGTTGTTGTTGTTGTTGTTGTGATTATTATTATTATGCTGTAATGTGTTTGGCCTCATGCTGCCCCAGTTGTCCACATTAAAGTGCATCCATGACATTATTCAGTATTGAAAGCAAAATTCTATTTATGCAAAAGAGAAGGGGGATCTCAGTGATCTGCTATATGTGTGTGTGTGTGTGTGTGTGTGTGTGTGTGTGTGTGTGTGTGTGTTAAATGTTTGTTAAGTATTTAGAATGCACTTGCTTAGGTCCAAACACGGGACAAATCTTATTTCCTGTTTCAGCCTAACCCAAGGCCATCTACAGGCAGTAGCCACAGCAGCGGCAGCTCATATTTGTGTAAATTTTTTGGCTTGCTAACAAAGAATAAAGGGAGACAGATATGATCATTTCAAACTTATTTGTTGTCATCAGTCAGCCATACCCTTCTGAGATTCAAACCTGGGCCAACTGCATCTTAAGCAGTTGTTTTTAACCCCTAGGCCACAGGCTCTCTCTCTCTCTTTGTTAGCTGAGAAGCAAGGGAGATATGTGTTAAATGTTTGTTAAGTATTTAGAATGCACTTGCTTAGGTCCAAACATATATATATACAAAACACACTCCCACCCAATCAGAACACACTTGGTCCCCTACCCAATCAGAGCACACCTCCACAGAACACACCCCCTCTGGCAGTTTAAAAAAGAGGAACAAACAGCCACATGCTTCTCCCAGAAGAAGGAAGCTAAAGCCACCAGCCTGATGATGACGGATGGGATTCCGTCGAAACGTTGCGCCTACACCTTTAGTTCTACGCGGGGAAAAACCCGAAAAACCAAGGATCCACATACAGGCACCCGCGAAAACCTCAGAAACACACACACACACACACACACACATACTGTATATATATATATATATATATTGTATGTTAAGTATTTGTTAAGTATTTTTAACTCATTTGTTAAACAAATGAGTTTGAAATGGCCATATCAGTCTCTCTCTCTCTCTCTCTCTCTCTTACCGGCAGCTAGCTAATTAGGAAGCTCATGAACTTTAAATGTCATTATTGTAATTCTGCTTTTCCTTAAAATAAATGTGTTTACCAAGTTGGGGTGGTGGTGCAAATCAAAAAACTATTTATGATATAATTTCAAGACAAATTGATGTAGGCAGACCGAGGATTCGGCATGACAGAGAGAATGCCCCCAAAGGTTTTGTTTTAAGGATGTGTGAAACGCCTTGTGAAATCTAGCTGGTTTCGTAGCTGTGATTTGGCTTGCCTTGAAAATCCCCATTTTTTCTGAAAAGTCATGGAAGCTCTCTTGTGTCAAGACAGTCAGGTAGAATTTTGAGAAAAGGTTCTCCAAAGGTTTAGCCGGGAATCTTTCTAGTTTTTGCTCTGTGATGGCCAACTGCATTTGTTATACTTCAGAAGTTAGCTTCAGACAACCTCAGGCTAACATATAATAAATTTGTGGAAGTTGTTAGTTCAGCATCATCATACGAAGGTCTCCCCTGTTTTTCAATCTTTGTCAGTAGGGCTCTTCAACCGTCACAACTTTAAAACTTCTGGATTTCAACTCCCAGAATTCCCCAGACAGCCATGCTGGCTGAGGAATTCTGGGAGTTGAAGTCTGCAAGTCTTAAAGTGGCCAAGGTATCAATGGTTACAAGTCAAATGATCTCCAAGATCTGAGTTATAGCCCTCTTAAAAGCAGGTGCGTGCCACTCACTGGTGATTCTAAGAACTGATCCTTGGATCACACAGGCCTCCGGAACAGATCTTGAAGTGCCATGATGTTTGCATCAGGCTGCCTTTGAAATGCAGCTCAGAGTCTGGTTGGTGCGCAGGGATCTGAACAGATCTCTGTTCACTGACCTATTTCCACCCTGCGTTTATTACACTACGGCTCTGAATCAAATCGCTTTAAAGCAGGAACTGAAGAAGAAATGTGTTCAATTAGCACTTGAAAACGCTCAACTGATTCTGCGCTTCTAGCCAACGCCGAAGCTGAATGGCAAGTTCCTTTTTCTGAATTTTTGCTAGGCAATTCTTCAATGTAAATACAAAACCATGCAACTAAGATGATCAAAGGCCTGGAGACTAAAACATATGAAGAACAGCTGCGGGATTTGGGTTTGGCTAGTCTAAAGAAAAGAAGAAATAGGGGAGACATGATAGCAGTCTTCCAGTATTTGAGGGGCTGCCACAAGACAGAGGGGGGTCAGGTTGTTCATCAGAGCACCAGAGGGAAGGATGAGAAACAATGGTTGGAAGCTGATCAAAGAAGCAACCTGGAATTAAGGAGAAACTTCCTGTCAGTGACAACAATCAACCATTGGAACAGCTTGCCACCAGAAATCGTGGGCGCTCCATCACTGGAGGTTTTTAAGAAGAGACTAGACAATCACCTGTCTGAGACGGTGATAATAATAATAATAATAATAATAATAATAATAATAATAATAATAATAATAATGATGATGATGATGATGATGATGATGATGTTGTTGTTGTTGCTGGCAGCAACCTGTGTCAACCATCAGCGCCAGTCATATTGAATGTTCAGTTGACTGAGGTCCATGTTTAATGAATAAAAGAAATAATAATAATAAAATTGGAAGGGATCTTGGAGGTCATCTAGTCCAACCCCCTGCTCAGGCAGGAAACCCTATACCAGTGGTGGCGAACCTATGGCACAGGTGCCAGAGGCAGCACTCAGAGCCCTCCCTGTGGGCACCCGCGCCATGCCTCGGAGGTGGCAACTGTCCCTCTTCAACCAGCTGCCCCCCCACAGGTGTCTCTCCCCACGAGCGACATTGAGGTGACCACACCCACTCAATCTTCCATGACCACCACAGCCACACCCAGCCAGTAGGCCATGCCCACCTGGCACCCAGCGATAAATAAGTGGGTTTTGGGTTGCAGTTTGAGCACTCGGTCTCTAAAAGGTTCGCCATCACTGCCCTATACCATTTCAGACAAATGGTTGTCCAGTCTCTTCTTAAAGACTTCCAGTGTTGGAGCATTCACGGCTTCTGGAGGCAGGTTGTTCCACTGATTAATTGTTCAAACAGGATCTCATGCTTCAGCAGGGGGCTAGACTAGAAGATCTCCAAGGTCCCTTCCAGCTTCTATTCTATTCTATTCTATACAAAACAACTTGATACTGTGATAAAGTTCAAACAAAAAATTACAGTGAATTAAATGCTTTCTGGTCCTTGACTTACATCCATTTGTTTAGCAATTGTTCAAAGTTAGAAACTGTACATTGCAACTGATCCTCGCTCTTAAAACTGCAGGATCCCCATGGTCACAGTATCAGAATTCCAGCACTTGGGAATTGTCATGTATTTATAACAGTTGCAGCATCCCGGGGCTTGTGAATGCTATTTGTGACCTTCCCAGTCAGTTTCTGATAAACAAAGTCAATGGGGAAAGCCAGATTCGCTTAATGACCACCTAATCCACTTAACAACTACTGTGATTTGCTTAACGACTGTGCCTAAATGGTAAAATCGGGTGATTTACTTAACCATCACCTTGCTTAACAATGGAAATTCTGGTCTTAACTGTTGTCTTTAGTCTACTTATATAAAGTGGGAGTTAATGATACCACAAAGATGGGTGAAGATGCAAGATTTAGCTCTGCTCTGGTAAGATAGAACTGGAAGATGGTAGCCAGAGTGAGGGATAGAATAGAATAGAATAGAATAGAATAGAATAGAATAGAATAGAATAGAGTAGAGTAGAGTAGAGTAGAGTAGAGTAGAGTAGAGTAGAGTAGAGTAGAGTAGAGTAGAGTAGGGTAGGGTAGGGTAGGGTAGGGTAGGGTAGGGTAGGGTAGGGTAGGGTAGGGTAGGGTAAGGTAGGGTAGGGTAGAGTAGAATAGAATAGAATAGAATAGAATAGAGTAGGATAGGGTAGGGTAGGGTAGGGTAGGGTAGGGTAGGGTAGGGTAGGGTAAGGTAGGGTAGGGTAGGGTAGGGTAGAGTAGAATAGAATAGAATAGAATAGAATAGAGTAGGATAGGGTAGGGTAGGGTAGGGTAGGGTAGGGTAGGGTAGGGTAGGGTAGGGTAAGGTAGGGTAGGGTAGAGTAGAATAGAATAGAATAGAATAGAGTAGGGTAGGGTAGGGTAGGGTAGGGTAGGGTAGGGTAGAATAGAATAGAATAGAATAGAATAGAATAGAATAGAATAGAATAGAATAGAATAGAATAGAATAGAATAGAATAGAATAGAATAGAATAGAATAGAATAGAATAGAATAGAATAGAATAGAATAGAATAGAATAGAATAGCATCTGGAAGGGATCTTGGAGGTCTTCTAGTCCAACCCCCTGCTCAAGCAGGTGACCCTATACCATTTAAGACAAATGATTGTCCAATCTCTTCCTAAAAATCTCCAGTGTTGGAGCACCCACAACTTCTGGAGGCAAGCTGTTCCACTCATTAATTGTTCTTGCTATTAGGAAGTTTCTCCTTTATTCCAGGTGGCTTCTCTGCTTGATTAGTTTCCATCCACTGTTTCTTGTCTTGCCTTCTGGTCCTTTGGAAAAATAGGTCGACCCCTTTCTTCTTTGTGACAGTCCCTCAAATACTGGAATAAGGCTATCATGTCCCCCCTAGTCCCTCTTTTCTCTAGACTAGCCATACCCAAAGTGAGTTCCGCCCAATTTTACAACCTCTGGGATCCTTAAGTGAATCACACAATCATTTAGTGCAGGGGTCCCCAACCACCGGTCCGTGGACCAATATCGGGCCATGGCACGCCAGCAACCAGTCCGCACAAACAAGCAAAGCCTCATCTGTGAGATGCAGGCAACACACAAAACCACGCACCCTGCAGTCCACGGGAAAACCTCACTCCAAAGGTTGGGGACCTCTGATTTAGTGAATCTGGTTTTCTCCACTGACTTTGCTTGTCAGAAGCCATTTGGGAAGGTCTGAATCTTTCACTTGGTATTCACAACACCTAAGTAAGCGGATGGAGTAGATGCATGGTCATCTCTAGTGGTTTTTTTTTGCCTTTGTGTTGGAGCCATAGTGGGGATATTGATGAAGTAGGGGAAAAAAACCAGATAGAGTCAGAGTCATGCCCAATGTTATGACAGAGTCATGCCCAATGTTATGACCTTTTTTGGCCAGGATTCTTAAGCGAATCGCTGCCTTTGTTACGTGAACCACATGATTGCTAAGCAGCCTCAGCTACCTCTGTTCCCTCTCCTTACTGGAAGCTGGCTAGGAACGCTGCAGATGATGATCACGTGATCCTGGGTTGCAGCAACTCATTGAAAATATGCCCAAATTTTGATCCCGTTGGCTGTGGGGATGCTGCAATGTCCCAAAGCTGGTTTTACTTTAAAGGCAACTGGCCTGATTTTTCTTTAATACATTTCGCTTCTCATCCAGGAAGCTTCTTCTTCAAGAACTGAAGAAGCTTCTTGGATGAGAAGTGAAACGTCTTCAAGAAAAAAAACCAGAAAGTCCAGTTGCTTTTAAAAGCAAAACAATTTTGGAGACAACCATGACCTGGATGAATGAGAACCTTCACAGACAGAGTGCAGAGAAGAGCAACAAAGATGACTAGGGGACTGGAGGCCAAAACATATGAGGAACGGTTGCTGGAATTGGGTATGTCTAGTTTAATGAAGAGAAGGACGAGGGGGGACATGATAGCCGTGTTCCAATATCTCAGGGGCTGCCACAAAGAAGAGGGAGTCAAGCTATTCTCCAAAGCACCCGAAGGCAGGACAAGAAGCAACGGATGGAAACTAGTCAAGGAGAGAAGCAACTTGGAACTAAGGAGAAACTTCCTGACAGTTAGAACAACTAACCAGTGGAACAACCTGCCTCCAGAAGTGGTGAATGCTCCAACACTGGAAGTTTTTAAGAAGAGACTGGGCAGTCATTTGCCTGAAATGGTATAGGGTTTCCTGCCTGAGCAGGGGGTTGGACTAGATGACCTTCAAGGTCCCTTCCAACTTATTATTTTTTATATTATTATTATTATTATTATTATTATTATTATTATTATTATTATTATTATTATTATTATTGTTGTTGTTGTTGTTGTTGTTGTTGTTGTTGTTATTATTATTATTATTATTATTATTATTATTATTATTATTATTATTATTATTATTATCTGGATGCTGTTATGTTTTTAAAGTATGAGGCCTGGTCATAAACCACATTTTTCAACTCTGTTGTAACTTTTAACGGTCGCTAAATGAATGGTTGCAATTCGAGGACCACCGGTATCTATCGCCCAGATAGAACAAAGAACTCAAAGCCCCTCTTCTCCCTGACAATTCCCCTCAAGCAGCGTCCCTAAAAAGGGGGAGAGGAAATGCAATTTGAAATAGTTCTGTTCACCTCAGGTGACTTTGCCATCTACTCATTGACCACTCAATTTGAGTCTGCTGTCAGAACAGGACCAAGTTATACGAAACGTAATGAAAATCCTCAACCCAGCGTTAAATGGGGCAAATTTCAGATTGGGGAAAATGAAACGAGAGAAATCAAATTTGATAGATTTATCAGCCCTAAATTAACCCTTCCATTTAGACTTTGTCTAAGATCAACCCGGAGAATTCAGCTCGCCATCCTGTCTCATCTTAGACAGAACAAGGGCAGCAAGAAGCAGAGAAATTCTGACTGGTTCCATTTTTTCTCCAGTTTTAGACAAGAACCAAAAAAAACTTTTATTCCAACAAGAACTGGAAGCAGTTTCAGTGGTGCAATGGCTATTTTATTACGGCATGACTATTTCTTTTTTCAAAGTTGCGTAATGACTTTGCTAGCGCTTATTTCGGTATTCGCATATTGTCTAGAAAACAAGAACAGAAATTCATTAAAATTAAATAGACTTTTTGAGAACAATGGCCTATGGACATTTTTTTTTAACCATCCATTTCTGGTCCTTCCAGCCCCCCCCGAGTGAGTCAGTTAAATTAATTGGCAGTATTAAAAAAAACACACACACACCACTCTATAGCTATTCTCATTTCTTCATCAACAATACCTTTGTATTAGACAGTAATACCTTTGCATTAGGTACCGAATGCAGGATTAAAAATTCAGGCTTAAATTCAAACACATCTATTTGAAAGCAGAGACCTTGGGCAAAAGGGTTATTCTCAGATTCAATTCCCCCCATTGGTTAACTGTAGGAACAAAATTGTGAAAGAGACACAGGAGGCCGTGCGGCTGGCATGCTCTCACAATACTAATACGGTCCCAAAAAAATAACAATCATTCCATACAGAGCTATAATTTATAACACGAGGTAGTTTCCACGATATGCTGATATGGATCTGTAGAGAAATTAGTAAATTGTGAGGACGCCAAAAATGGCTGCAAACTAAACAGACCCAGTCATATAGCTAGCTGTTCTCTGGAAACAACGGCACCCAGACAAATGGTCCAGAAAAGAGCAAACAAAGATTAGCTGCATTGCCAGCCTGCATCTAGGAGCAATTCAAGGTGTTGGTGAACACTTTAAAAGCCCTTCATGACATCGATCCAAGCTAGCATTGACCGTCTCACCCCACTGGGATTGACCTGTCCCACTTGTGCTGGCAGAATAGAATAGAATAGAATAGAATAGAATAGAATAGAATAGAATAGAATAGAATAGAATAGAATAGAATAGAATAGAATAGAATAGAATAGAATAGAATAGAAAACGGAATAAGAATAGAATAGAATAGAATAGAATAGAATAGAATAGAATAGAATAGAATAGAATAGAATAGAATAGAATAGAATAGAATAGAATGGAATGGAATGGAATGGAATGGAATGGAATGGAATGGAATATGGAATACGGAATACGGAATAAGAATAGAATAGTAAATGGAATAAGAATAGAATAGAATAGAATAGAATAGAATAGAATAGAATAGAATAGAATAGAATAGAATAGAATAGAATAGAATGGAATGGAATGGAATGGAATGGAATGGAATGGAATGGAATGGAATGGAATGGAATGGAATACGGAATACGGAATACGGAATACGGAATATGGAATAAGAATAGAATAGTAAATGGAATAAGAATAGAATAGAATAGAATAGAATAGAATAGAATAGAATAGAATAGAATAGAATAGAATAGAATAGAATAGAATAGAATAGAATAGAAGCTGGAAGGGACCTTGGAGGTCTTCTAGTCCAGCCCCCTGCTCAAGCAGGAGAGCCTATATCATCTCAGACAGGTGAATGTCGAGTCTCTTCTTTAAAATCTCCAGTGATGGAGCACCCACAATTTCTGGGGGCAAGCTGTTCCACTGGTTGTCCTCACTGTTGGGAAGTTTGTTCTTAATTCCAGGTTGCTTCTCTCTTTGATCAGCTTCCAACCGTTGTTTCTCATCCTTCCCTCTGGTGCTCTGGTGAACAATCTGGCCCCCTCTGCTTTGTGGCAGCCCCTCGGATACTGGAACGCTGCCATCATGTCTCCCCTATTTTTTCTTTTCCTTAGACTACTAGCCAGACCCAAATTCCGTAGCTGTTCTTCGTATGTTTTAGTCTCCGGGCCTTTGATCCTCTTAGTTGCTCTTCTCTGAATTTTTTCTAAACCCTCAACATCATTTTGTGCTATGGTGACCAAAATTGGCTGCAGTATTTCTTCTAATGTTTTTCTAATATTTGCCTCTCTGTCACAGAGAGATGAGAGGATTGACTAACTTTCCAAAGCACCTGAAGGAAGGACAAGAAGTAACAGATGGAAGTTTATCAAAGAGAGATCCAAACTAGAACTAAGGAGAAAGTTCCTAACAGTGAGAACAATTAATCACTGGAACAGCTTGCCTTTCAGAAGCTGTAGCTGTTTCCAACACCGGAGGCTTTCAAGAAGAGATTGGTCAATAGTTTGTCTGGTATGGAATAAGGTCTCCTTGCTCAAGGAGGGGGTTGGATTAGAACAGGGCTTTTCAACCAGTGGTACGGGTACCACCTGTGGTACATTGGCACCTGGCAGGTGGTACGCAACCATCCTAGAAAAGTGGCAGCCGAGGAGGGGAATGAGCTGAACTGGTGGCAGCACCGCACAAGCCTGAGCGAGAGACGGCTGGAGCTGCAGGGCTGTCAGGGCTCAGCGGAAGCGCCAGGATCAGGACTGCTTTCCAGCTGATTGGCGCTTCTTCGGGGCTGTCAGGGATCAGCGCCAGGCTCCAGCTGGAGCTCGGCACCTCTGCTGAGCCCAGAAGAAGCGCCGATCAGCTGGAATGTTGCAGCATCTCCAGGATCTCGTGATTTACATTTACATTCAGATGCTTGGCAACTGATTCATATTTATGTTGGTCACAGTGTCCCAGGGTCATGTGAAGTGACCAAAACCTGCTGCAACCACCCAGCAGAGGGGGGGAAATAAAAACCAAACACCCCCACCCCACCCCCGCTGCCAATCCTCAACACAAATGCTCACAACAATGAAAACCTCGGACAGGAGGAAGAGCGCCACCATTGTAACTTCAAACAGTCACCAAGCAAACTGTTGTAAGTTGAGGACTACCTGTACTTCATCACTTTTTTCCTTTTTTTGGTCATCAAGTTTTTGACACCTTGCTAGGCGACTGGTGGTATTCGGATGTTGCCATATCCTAAAAGTGGTACAATGGGTGAAAAGGTTGAAAAGCCCTTGATTATGGAACATTTGCAGTATGTTTCCTCTTTTTTTTTTTTGGAAAATAGCCAAGACATTTCCAGTTCCTAAAAAAAAGATGCAGGTGTTACAATCCATTTTGAGCCGATATGTCTATGGGTTTTCGGCAAGTGTGGAAGTTGTTGATTTCGGACAAAACTCTGCAATTAGTTTCCAGGAGAATGGGTTTCGGATTGACTTGTTAAGTGCAAAACGGATTAGGTTATATTTCAATAGATGGCCACTTCTAACTAACCTTGACTAGTCTAGAATACTAAGCACAGTCAAATCTAGTAAATTGTTGGTCAGAGTCCAACTGAGACGACTAATGCTGTAGACCAGGGGTCTTCAAACTTGGCCCTTTTATGACTTGTGGACTTCAACTCCCAGAATTCCTCAGCCAGGCACGCTGGCTGAGGAATTCTGGGAGTTGAAGTCCACAAGTCATAAAAAGGCCAAGTTTAATGACCCCTGCTGCAGACAAAACTAGTCTGGGAAGTTAAAAAAATATTCTGGAAAGCAATGGGCCAGTCATTCTATCATGCTGAGAAAACTGCATGGATATGTCCATGTAAGTCACCAGTAGGCTAAGTATAAATTATTTTAATGTCTCACTAGGTTAATTGTTTTGCAGGAATAGGGCCAAAAAGTAAATTACATTTGCTAAGGAACTGTAGCTTTCTTAAAACCCCACCACTGCTTACATGGTATATGCTAATAACTTTATTGGCCTTTGCCCTAGCCATCTGCATATACAGATGTCTTCTCCTAATAAGTTCCTCAAATGAAAAGATGGACATCTGTTATCTATAAGAAATCCACTTTCCTTCTGAAAATTCAGTGTAATTTTTTTTCATGATAATTTCTCTTGAATACATGATGACTTGATTAACATCTTTTGGGGATACATGGAAGAACTTCTACAGAACTTCCCAATGCTACTAGGAATGGTAGTCAGTATTTGAGGTTCTCAATGGCTAGAATCTTTTGGCTTATAATTTGGAACACAAACCAGATATATGGATGGATGGAAGGATGAATGGATGGAAGGATGAATGGATGGATGGATGGCTAGGTGGATGGTTGTATAGATGGATGATGGATGGATGGAGGATGGATGGGTGGGTGGATGGCTAGGTGGATGGATGGCTAGACTGATGGATGAATGAATGATGGATGGTGTTCTGTGCCAGCCTGCTACCAGCCCTGCAAAAAAGGCAGGGACAACCCCTTTACAAACGGCAAGAGGCTGGAACTAAGCCTGCCAAATTTATTAACATAAAACAGAGCAAAACAAGACACGAGCCATGAAACAGGAGCTATTCAAGCGGTTGCCTTCAGCAAACCAGCCCTCCCACGCATTCCCCTTTTATACAGTTCAGGGCGTGGCTTCACTCTGCCTCCTTCCGAGGTGCCCCATTGCCTTCCTCTGTTTACTCCTGATTGACTGCCTCCTGCGTCGGGCATCCTTGAACAGGGCCAGCTGTGGGTCATCTTCATCCACGCTGTCAGGCTCACAAAGCTGGGTCTCCGTCGTGACCAGGTGGGAGGGGCCTGGCTGAGGGCTCTTATCAGCAAGCTCTCCAACCCCCTCAGCAAGCTCTTCAACACCCCTCTCCTCCTCTGAGTCGTCCGACCCAACTGCCGAACCCACAGGCTGACCCTGAATCACAACAGATGGATAGGTAGATGGATGATGGATAGATGGATGGATGGATGGGTAGACTAACATAACCAACATAACATTTACTTTTGTCAATGGCCACATAAAGCAGACCATAGGTAAACTAAATACAGAAAAGAAAATGCATTCACATAGCCATCGGTAATGGAAAAGGTGAATTTTTCTATAATATGATGGAATTCTAATAGTCCAAAGTATTGAGGTAATTATGAAATAGAGTAACGGGAGTCAGTCATTTCCTGTTTATAGAACAGCAGGTAAGTGAATCAGGCATATGGGATGATGATGGTGGTGATGGTGGTTGTGGTGATGATGATGGTGGCAGTGAAGAAGATGATGATGCTATCCATTCAATTGTGTCCAATTCTTGGCAATTCTCTGGAGAAACATTGGAGGCTTAGCTAAGCTTTCTTTCCCTTCTTCTTTCAGCAGTTGTCACAAAAATGGCAACCCTCTTTTTTGGGGGAAGACCATTCTGTTTTGCAATTTCATTTTATAAGCTTTATAATCTGTAATCTGCTCCAACCGAAGCCAACTCTGAGTAGTGAAAAAAAAAGGGTTGGAAAGATTCCTTTAGGATAGAAAACGTGGAGATCTTTGGATGGCCAAAGTCAATATCTCTCCAAGACTTACTGCATGCTCTGAGCAGCAGTGTGCGACCACAATTTATTCACTTCCGTTGCAAATGTAATCTATATTTCTAGAGAAACCGAAAGATCAATATCTTCTTTAATACGTTTCTTTTTTAAATGTGCAGCCTGAAACATGGTTTCTCACCAGCATAGCAGATCTTCCAGTTCACAGACCTGTTTCAAATGCTGATATAAGACATTCTGTGAATCCAAAAACTGGACAAAAAAATTGAACAATGTCCACAAAGGAATTTTTTTTTCTAATAAAGGAGAATATTTGTAGCTCAGGGTTAGTGTGAGGGGACCTTGGTGCTGTCTGACTTTGCTTGTTTTCTTGAAGACGTTTCATTACCCAGTTATGTAATATTATCAGTGCTAAAAAAAATTTCTCCTTATAGCTCCTAGGAGTGAAAAGACCATTCTTACTTCTTTCTGATTTTCATATCCTTTCCTTCTTAAGCCTTTTCAAATAGCAACTCAGTAGTATTCCCCTACAGCAGACATGTCAAACACAAGGCCCGGGGGCCGGATCCGGCCCGCAAAGTGGTTTCATGCAGCCCACGAAGCCACTCTGGAAACAGTGAAGGAACAGCCCCCACTGCCTTGGCCCTGGCCCAGAGACCCTCCTCCTGGCAGAGACCCTCAGATCTGTCCCACTCCTGCCCAGGCCCCCATAGGCACCCTTGATGCGAACGATGTAGAGCTGGCCACGCCCATCCAGTAGGCCATATGCAATCTAGCCACGCCCACCCAGTAGGCCACGCCCACCCTGGCCATACCCACCCGGCCCCCTGAGGGCAACCGCAATGCTGATGCGGCGCTCAGTGAAATTGAGTTTGACACCCCTGCCCTACAGGTAGTCCTCGACTTATGACCTCAACTGATCCAAAATTTCCATTGCCAAGCAAGGCAGTTACGTGAATTGCGCCCCATTTTATGGCTGTTGTTAAGTGAATCAGGCAGATGTTAAGTGAAGCTGGCTTCCTCATTGACTCTGCTTGTCAGTTGGCCGCAAAAGGTGATCACATGACCCCGATACACTGCCACCTTCATAAATATGAGTCGGCGGCCAAGTGTCTGAATTTCGATCATGTGACCACAGATGCCTGTAAGTGTGACCACAATGCCTGTAAGTGTGAAAAACGGTCCTAAGTCATTTTTTTCAGTGCATTTTCTTTAGTAACTATGGTCATTAAACAAAAGTCAAGGAGTATCTTGTGTGAAGGTGAGTCCTTCACGCTGAAAAATATGTGATTTCTTTCATTGGATTTATCCCAACTTCTTTTCCTTTGAACTGGATCACCCAAGAGATCAATATACTGCTTGTGAAATGCCTACAATACAGAAAGGTAGGCATTTAGTATGAAGTCTTTATTTCCTATTTATTTCCTGTGGTTTCAGAATGAAAACAACATCCTTACAGCGATTGTAGGCAGGACAGCAAACCACTGAGTAATCTTTGGGGGGAAAAAACATTTGAGTCCATTTATTTCATTTTACAACATATTGGAGCTTGCTTTTCACAAACGGTAATTACAAAATGGGACACGGCCCCACAAACCAATAAAATTGTTACAAAACCAATAAAAACGTTACAAAAATTAAAACAATAAAACAACACAGCGAGGACAAAGGCAATAATATCGTAGGCAGAGGTTCTCAACTTGAAGCCACGGATGGTTCCAGAAAGATCCTCCAGAGCCTACTAGAGCCGCTGTAAGTTTATAATTTTTCCATGCCAAAGAAGAAGAAAAAAAATAGCTTAAATATAAAGGCATGAATCATTACCTACGGATAATGAGCTTAATATCTTTTACAAGAGTGAAATGAAATCAAATTTGGTTTTTGGCCTGGTCCCATACCTTTCTCTATTCCAGGGGGTCTTCAAACTTGGCCGTTTTATGACTTGTGGACTTCAACTCCCAGAATTCCTCAGCCAACATGTCTGCTGATTTACTGTGCAAAGGAGAGGTTACTTGGATCTTGTCCAACCCATTTTCCTCTTTCCTTTTTCCCCCCCTTTGTTAAGGATCGGGGTTCCCTCTTTGAACGAGAGGAATCCCATTTTGTCTGAATCTTCTCAGAAATGGTAATAAAACGATCTTTCTGTCTCGGTCCGTCTCATTGGAAATACATGCATGCTGAGGCACGAGGCTAAAAAGAGCCATATTTGAAAGCCTTCAGTTGCCAAGTGGCTACATTTTGATCATGTGACCATGGGGATTCTGCAATGGTCATAAGTGTGAAAAACGGTTATAAATCGTAACTTCGAATGGTCATTAAACGGATGGCTGTAAATTGAGGAGGAGTGCTTGTACTGCTCCAGAACTACTGCTGTAATATTTCAGTTTTTCAAAGAGGTAGAACTATAGAGTGAAAGGAAGCCATAGAGTCATTTTAGAATGATTTAGAATAGAATAGAAGCTGGAAGGGACCTTGGAGGTCTTCTAGTCCAGCCCCCTGCCCAAGCAGGAGAACCTATACCGTCTCAGACAAGTGACTGTCTAGTCTCTTCTTAAAAACCTCCAGTGATGGAGCGCCCACGATTTCTGGTGGCAAGCCGTTCCAGTGGTTAATTGTCCTCACTGTTAGGAAGTTTCTCCTTAATTCCAGGTTGCTTCTCTCTTTGGTCAGTTTCCAACCATTGTTTCTTGTCCTGCCCTCTGGTGCTTTGGAGAATAACGTGACCCCCCTCATCTTTGTGGCAGCCCCTCAAATACTGGCATACTGCCATCATGTTGCCCCTGTTTCTTCTTTTCTTTAGACTAGCCCACAGGTCTGCAACCCGCGGCTCTGGAGCCGCATGCAGCTCTTTCAGCCGTCTCCTGCGGCTCCCAGTCCTCTGCCGTGTGCAGTCCAAAAAAAAAAAAAGTGGGACTAAAAAAGTTCAACCAATCAATTCAAATATGCAGGGTAGGTGCATATCTCGCCTTGGCTCCACTCTTCAGTCAAACCCTGTTCTGCGCATGCGCGCATGTACGCGCATGTGCACACATTTTTTGCGGCTCCCAGTTTTTCCTTTTGTGAGGGAACCGGTTCCGAGTGGCTCCTTCACTGTTTCAGGTTGCTGACCCCTGGACTAGCCAAACCCAAACCCAGTCTCTTTAGTGCAAGATTAAGGAAGAGCATGTCTGTTGACCATCCACCCTCTTCTGTAAGTCCTCATGTAAATGGGTTTTTGCCCCCTCTCCTAAAATATAGGATGTTCTCGACTTACAACAGTCTGTTTAGTGACCGTTTCACATTACAACGGCACCGGGGAGAAAAAAGCGACTGATGATCACTTTTCACACTTACAATCCCTGCAGCATCCCCATGGTCACGTGATCCAAATTCAGTCACCTGGCAACTGAGTTGTAGTTATGATGCTTGCAGGGTCCCCGGGCTCACGTGATCCCCTTCTGTGACCTTCGGAGAAGTAAAGTCAATGGGGGAAGCCAGACTCCCTTAACAACCGTGTTACTAACTTAACAACTGCAGTGATTCACTTTATAACCCTGGCAAGCAAGATGGTAAAAATAGGGCAAAACTCACTTAAATGGTCTCATTTTGGGCTCAATTGTTTATTTATTTGTTTGTTTGTTTGTTTGTTTGTTTGTTTGTTTTATATACCGCCCTTCTCCCGGAGGACTCAGGGCGGTGTACAGAGCAATAAAGTAAGAATACAATAAAGCAATAAAGTGAGAAAATTTTAAAACCCAAATCCATCAGGCCAGGCCGGCTTGTTGGAATAGATAAGTTTCTTAGATCACGCCGGAAGGAGCGAAGGTCGGGGGCCATCCGGATTTCAGCTGGTAAGCGGTTCCAAAGGATTGGCGCACCCACCGAGAATGCCCTCCCCCTGGGGGTCACCAGCCGACATTCTCTCACCGGTGGCACCCTGAGGAGGCCCTCTCTGTGGGAGCGCACAGGACGGAGGGATGTTGACGCTGGCAGTAGGTGCTCCCGTAGGTAGTCCGGACCCATGCCATGTAGGGCTTTGTATGTCATCACTAGCACCTTGAATTGTTGTCATAAGTGGAGCATGATCTATACCAGGGGTCCCCAAGCCTCAAGCCATGGACCAGTACCTGGCCGCGGCATGCCAGCAACCGGCCTGCACAAACAAGCCAAGCCCCATCCGCAAGATGCAGGCAGCCCACAAAACCACACACCCTCTGGTCTGCGGAAAAACTCCTCTCCACGGAACCAGTGCCCAAATGGTTGGGGACTTCTGATCTATACTAAGCTATAGATCAAAAGCTATCAAAAGCTCAAATCTGGGGTTACCCCATTTATTACGTCCTGAAATCTAAGCTAGGAATAAATTTGTCAATGGCACAGGGGTATCCAAGATAGTGAGATGGCCCTATTTTGAAACCTTGCAAGCAACTGTTTTCTGAGTGCTGCATCAGGCATAAATCTTACCTTACCTTACCTTACCTCTTGAGCTATGCTCAAGAGGCTCTCTTGACAGCTCAGTTTAAACTGATCATATCCTCCCAAACGTTCACTTCACAGTTTTGTGATATGTGCAAGAGGTATAACAAAACAGAAAGAGGATCTCTTCTGGATAAGCTTCTCTCTTTAAAGGAGAGAAGGTTTGAAAACTATGGCAGTGAAAGTTGGACCATTAAAAAGGCTGAGCGCCAAAGAATTGAGGCCTTTGAACTGTGGTGCTGGAGAAGACTCCTGCGAGTCCCTTGGACTGCAAGGCGATCAAACCGGTCGGTCCTAGAGGAGATCAACCCTGACTGCTCTTTAGAAGGCCAGATCCTGAAGCTAAAACTCAAATACTTTGGCCACCTAATGAGAAGGAAGGACTCACTGGAGAAGAGCTAATGCTGGGAAAGGTCGAGGGCAAGAGAAGAAGGGGACGACAGAGAATGAGGTGACTGGATGGAGTCAGTGAAGCAGGAGGCGTGAGCTTAAATGGACTCCAGAAGATGGTGGAGGACAGGAAGGCCTGGAGGAACGTTGTCCATGGGGTTGCGATGGGTCGGACACGACTTCGCAACTAACAACAACAACAAATGATGCTGGGCATTGGTGATCTTTAATTTACCGTACTCCACAATTATTTTGTAAGGACAGAGATAGCGGCCTTAAAGCCAGGTTTCATCTAGCTCAATATTGTACATGCAAAAAAAAAAATATGATCATTTTAGGCTTCAATTAAAAGCAGAGAGGTTCAACTCTGACAACATTAAGACTTGTGGACTTCGACTCCCAGAATTCCCCAGGCAGCCACGATGGCTGGAGAATTCTGAGAGGTGAAGTCCACGAATCTTAAAATTTGCTGAGGTTGGACACCCCTTGGTCTAAAACCTATAGTGTAGGAAGACTTGCTCCAAATCCCACGGTGTCTGAAGGATGACAAGAGTTGGAGTTTAATATATTTAAAAGGGCCCAGGTTGAAGGAGATTTCTTCTGAATTTGAGGCGGCAGTGTGAATTCAGCCTGATGGAAATGCAGTTATTTATTTTTCTTACAATCTATTTCGACTCCAAATAAACACATGCATTGCAGGATTCAGGTTGCTTATTCACTGCCATGTGGGAAATTCATAATCAATATTTGCCAGGGGGGGATATCTACTGTACGCTGCTGTCTTTTTATTGTTTTACTAGCTGCCAGAATTACAGAAAAGGCAAAGAGAAACACGCTTTCCCTGGAATATAATTAGGTTTTTTTAGTATTATTTACCATGCTGCTTTAGCATTTTGTGACTCTGTTCCCACAACACGCCTGATCTAGGTTAATAAACCATTAACCTACAGTAGCCTAAATTCTCTTTCCGGAAAAGAACAACAACGAAATCACACTAAATGTGTTAACATTTGGGGAAAACAGAATTCCTTTATTCTCCCAAAAATATTGTATCGGTAGTCCTTGATTTACAACAGTTTGTTTAGTGTCCATTCAAAGTTACAACGGTACTAAAAAAAATTTGACCTGTGTCTATTTTTCACATTTATGACCTTGGCAGCATCCCCATGGTCACGTGATCAGAATTCAGATGCTTGGCACCTGGTTCATATTTATGACGGTTGCCGTGTCCCGGGGTCATTTCATCCCCTTTTGTGACCTTCGGACATGCAAAGTCAATGGAGAAGATGGAGTCACTTAACAACCAGGTTACTAACTTCTCAACTGCAGTGATTCACTGAACAAGAAAGGTCGTAAGATGGGACAAAACTCACTTCACAAACATCTCCTTTAACAACAGAAATTTTGGGCTCATTTCTGGTCGTTAAGTCGAGGACTACCTATAGTTCATAAGCCTTTTACCAGAAGTCTAGCCAAGCTTCACACCAGACTGTTCCCCATTTGGGCAGAGAGGACAAAAGTAAGCTATGTCTTGGCCTTACTGACGTCCATCAGCACAGATAGTCCAAAATTGAGACTAGAATTTCTGCTGTTAAGCCAGGTGTTTCTTAAGTGAATCGCACCCGATTTTATGACCTTTCTTGCCACTGTGGTTAAGTGATTCAACCCGGTTGTCGAGTGAATCCGGCTTCCCCATTGACTTTGTTTGTCAAAAGGGTCGCAAAAGGGGATCACATAACTTCGGGACACAACAATGGTCATAAGTATGAAGCAGTAGCCAGGCATCTGAATTTTGATCATATGACCACTGTGGGGCATCAACCCCCCACCAGAGAAGGAAATATTATATTTCCTCTAAGGATCTTAAAGAGGCAGAAAAGCATGCCCAGTTTTTCTTAAGTATTCCTTCCCCAAGCAGAAACCAGTTCTGTAGAAATGCCGATGTGATAATCCATTCAGGAAGGTTGGAGCCCTCCAGCTAGAAGCTTAGGAAGACAAAGACACCTAAAAACTACATACTCCACCCAAACTCTAAGACAGGACATAATAGGATTAACCCACAGATACGAAAGGGCACACCAAGACTCAGGTCAAAATACATGACACAGGAAATACAAAGCCTCAAACAGGAACAGGAAACAACCTCAAGAGCCCCAGATGGTATAAAAACCCACCCCCTACATGTGCTCTCTCTCTCTCTCTCTCTCTTTTCTTCCAGAGCCATCTTACTGTCTGGCTCTCCTCTTCAATAAACTGCAACCTTCTTTCTAAAGCAGTCGCCATGTTGTTTATTCCCGGCTTGGACTGAACCACGAGGAAGACTTTTCCTTCAACACCAGGGAGATGCTGCAAAAGTCATAGGTGCGAAAGACGATGTAAGACACTTTTTCCAGTGCCGCTGTAACTTGGAACAGTCACTAAATGAACTGTTGTAAGTCGAGGACTACCTGTATATAAACAAATCTTATTTGTGACAAAAAGGTTGAGAGCCACTGCTCTATCCTATCTCCCGAACCCTTGGAATGATGTTATGAGAACAGGTAAAATACACAAAACGTTTAGAGCAGGGGTCCCCAACCTGTGGGCGGCGGCCCAGTACCAGGACATAGCCTAGTTGCCACGCGTGTTCATGGCCCTACTCACGTGCACAGCCTCACTCACGCAAGCCTCGTTGTGGACACTCACAGCCCCATTAGCGCCAGTGTCGATAGTCATGGTCAGTGGTGGGATTCAAATATGTAAACAACAGGTTCTTTATGTGGATGCCACTTCCGGAAATCCATTCTGGGCTTGGGCCACAAAAAATTAGCTACTGGTTCTGCTGAAGTGGTGCAAACCAGCTGAATCCCACCACTGGTCACAGCCCCACTTGCATGAGCCTCGTCACGGGCACTGGCAGTACCCCTCGTGGAAGCCTTGTTGGTGCTGGCGACCCCACTCTCGCGAGCTGTGCCGCAAACACTGCAAACAATCATGTGTGTGCATGCAAACGGAGATGCACCTGCCCTGCCCACAAAATCATCCGCTCTTTCCCTCCTCTTCCCTGTTCTGGGAGGCCAATCCGGAAAGGTTGGGGCACTGCTTTAGAGCATCCCCTTGTGGGAAAGAGAAAGAAGTATTTGGGGTGAAAATTAAAAAGGCAGAATATGTTTCCCCAAAGGATCATAAAGGCAGAAACCCACCCCCAACCTCAAGTGTCTCTGCCCCAAACAGAAACCAGGTCTGCAGAAATGCGGATGTGATAATCTTGTCAGAAAGACTGGAGCCAGGAAGCTGATGGGATTAGAAAGTCAAAGATCCCTAGAATCAACAATCCCTCACATCAAAGAAACCCAACACCCATTAGCCAGAGCCCCAGGGAAGCAGGATGTGACCTTTGGGACATAATAAGATTAACCCACCCCCATCAGAATACCAGAAAGGCACACTCAGAGTCAGGTCAAAGTCCATGCCACAGGAACAACTCCAAACAAAAGCCCAAGAAGGTATAAAAACCCACCGCTCCCTACCACTTGTGATCAGTTTTGGTTTTTTGTTTTTTTTCTAGAGACATCTTTCTGTCGGGCTCTCTTCTCCAATAAACTACAACCTTCTTTCTAAAGCAGTCTCCATGTTTGTTTATTCCCGGCTTGGACTGGACCCTGATGAAGATTTTTCCTTCTACACCCTCTTCCAGGTTCTTCAAGAAGAAAGTTTATAATGATAGTACAAAGCTCAGGAGGCTTCTCCTGCAAATAAGGAGGCCTAAAACATCAAGTCTTTGAAGCCAAAACACATTTTATGTGTGGCTATTCTTTTTATTTTCTTCTTGACTCTATGATGTATTTGAAGAAAATTGCCTAGCACTCCAGTTACATTTTTAAACGCTCAATTGAGATAAATGGAATGTTTGAACAGTTCATTATTCATTGAGCCATTGAGAAATTAATCCAAAGCTCCCCGTAGTGCAGGTTTTAGATCTCTGAATTAGGTAAAGATCATTGACTCTCTGGACTGGATGGAATGAAACCCATAGAGGTATTCCCCGACTTATGACCGCAACTGAGCCCCAAATTTCTGTTGCTAAGTGAGACCCTTGCTAAGTGAGTTTTGCTATGACCTTTTCTTGTCACAGCTGTCAATCACTGCCGTTGCTAAGTTAGTAAGACGGTTGTTAAGCGAATCTGTCTTCCCCATTGACTTTGCTTGTCACGTCGCCAAAGGGGATCACGTGACCAGTGGTGGGATTCAAATACGAGAACAACCGGTTCTCTGTGTGGATGCTGCTTCTGGAAGTCCATTCTAGGCCTGGGCCACAAAAAATTAGCTACCGGTTCTACCGAAGTGGTGCGAACCGGCTGAATCCCACCACTGGATCATGTGATCCAGGGACACCACAACCGTCATACATATCAGACAGTTTCCTAGCATCTGAACTTTGATCACACGACTAGGGGGATGCTGGGTCATAAGTCAGCTTTTCCAGTGCCGTTGTAACTTTGAACAGTCACTTAATGAACCGTTATAAGATGAGGACTGCCTGTACTGGGCTGCCCAAGATATGCTTGTTTTTGTCCTTAATGACTGCCAATTCATTACCAAACGGAACATCCCTTTTGCTGGAAATTGAATAATCTATTAAATAATGACCTACAACATGGCATTAGGTGAGCCTCTGGATAAGCACAACTCGAGAACTTGCACACACCAGTGTTTCATTAACCTCTCTTGACAAAACAAAATCTGACACACACACACACACACAGAGAGAGACCCAAGAAATTACATGCCGATGTAAAACAAGCTCATCCATTGAATATTAAATTGGTCTTTTTCTCAAGAACGCCATTGTAAGACGTATCCCACGGGAACCAGCAGATGCTAAAGCACCTAACCGTATACATCTGTTCCTTGTGCTGGAAATGTTTATTTGCTTTTAAAGGCTCAAAGTCGCAATCTAATGCCACATTGTTTATTCATAACCATCGAATGTCAGCTTCAGCAGCAAAAGAAACAAAGAAAGCCAAAATATAGAGAACCAAGTTGTCAAAATCACTCTATGCCAATTTAATTAATAACAGTGCCAGTCCTGGGTATATTATATTTTGGGAGAAGTAATGACAGATTTATTTATTTATTTTTACAAAAAAAAAATTCTGTTTAATAAACGTTTTCCCACAGCAGAAGAATGAAACAGGAGTTCCTGAAAATAGCAGTAGTAACCAATGTTTAGCTTAGGCATTTCAATCATCATACATTACCGGGAAATGGCTGGTCAATTTCACTTAAAAGGAAAGGTCATCTGCCACCATACTTTTCCAAGGCAAACATTTTATGACAAATTGAAGAGTTTCCATTACTACCTTTTAACAGAACAGAATAACAGAGTTGGAAGGGACCTTGGAGGTCTTCTAGTTCACCCCCCCTGCTCAGGCAGGAAACCCTACACCATCTCAGACAAATGGCTGTCCAGTCTCTTCTTAAAAATTTCCAGTGTTGGAGCACCCACAACTTCTGGAGACAAGTCGTTCCACTGATTAATTGTTCTGACTGTCGGGAAGTTTCTCCTTAGTTCCAGGTTGCTTCTCTCCTTGACTAGTTTCCATCCGTTGCTTCTTATCCTGCCCTCAGGGGCTTTGGAGAATAGCTTGACTCCCTCTTCTTTGTGGCAGCCCCTGAGATATTGGAAGACTGCTATCATGTCACACCTCGTCTTTCTTTCCATTAAACTAGACATACTTTGACATGGCCCAAGGAGCAAATAAATAAATAAATAAATAAATAAATAAATAAATAAATAAATAAATAAATAAATAAATAAATACATACATACATAAATACATACATACATACATACATACATACATACATACATACATACATACCTTACCAGAATGAAACGCCACTCCTTTTAAATAGGAGACAAAGGCAGAACAGGGCATTACGGTTTACTGACCTTTAATCCATGATTTTCTTTTACGGGTTACCCTCGACTTAGAACTACAACTGAGCTCAAATTTTCCTTGGCAATGCAAGACAGTTGTTCAAGTGTGCTGTCCCACTCACCCCCCACCCCCCAAACGCAAGAGCACTACAGGTTTGCAATAGTGGGGAATATCTGTAGCTCGGGTGTAGGGGATGGGTGAAGGTTCCTCCTCCAAGCCTGTGGGAAACCAACTCGGAGAGTGAACCTTCACCCTCAGTTCTACAAGTGTTTATTCAACCCCCTCCCCAGACAGGTCCTCAGAAAACACCCCTATTGCACAGGTCCCGATTCCAAGCTCAGCACGGCAAGAGTCACTGGGTAACCAAGTCCAACAGGCACACACAAAGTCCAGGAAAGCAATCCACGAGTCAAACGGGTCAGGATACACAACAGGAGCACACAAGGCACAGAACTGGGCACATTACCCCATCAATGCTGAAGTCCTCAGGGCAGGATTAAGTCGTCGACACCCGTGCAGCCCTTCATGCGAGGCAAGGTTGCCTCCTCACGAACAGTCTAGCTGGCCTGCAACCTCTCTGCTCTATGTGTCCTTGAATCAGGAGGAGATGTGGACTCCACCTCCTCCTCCTCATTGCTAACAGGCCCCAGCTACTCCGGGTCCTCACCTGGAGCCTCTGGACAACTTGGTGCAGCTTGGCTCCCCTCCTTCAGCCTCCACCTGTTGCTCATCCAATCAACCCAGCCGAGGCTGCTCCATCAGGCCAGCGCTCTCCGAGTCCCAATACTCAACTCCATACTTTCCTCTGCAGATTCAAAATCCTCCTCTTCCTCCTCCTCCTCTGAACTTGTATCTGGAGAGAGGTGGGGGCAGATCCATGACATTAAGTGAGTTTTGCCCCATTTACGACTTTCCTTGCCACAGTTATTAAGTGAATCACTGCAGTTGTTAAGTAACATGGTTAAGTGAATCTGGCTTCCCCCTTGTCAGAAGGTCGCAAAAGGGGGTCACATGACCCCGGGATACTGCAGCACACACACACACCCCTGGACCAGCTGCCAAGCATCCGAATTTTGGTCACACGACCATGGAGATGCTGTTACGGTGGTAAGTATAAAAAACAGTCATAACTCAATCTTTTCAGTGCCGTTGTAGCTTCGAGCAGTCATTCAACAAACGGTTGTAAGTTGAGGACCCTGCATCTCAGCAGCTCAGGATACCTCAGATCTGTGCTATATTTCTTGGTTAGAATATGATTTCAGGTGCCATAAGAATTTACACACATTGTATTCATTCAGCATATGGCTTAGTGCTTAAACATTATCGGGTAGCTTTGGTGAAATCTATGAAAATTTAAAGGAATACTGCCTCACCCAGGGATGTTAACCATAACATCCCCCAATCAACACAGCCACAACTGTTTAGTCGAAGCGATTGAAAATGCTCTAGTGACAATGGATTGCCATTAAAACATCATCCAAGCATTTTATATCAATAAAAACCCCAAATGTTATTTGCTTGACTAAACAACTTTTTATATTCAGGCAATTGAAAAGTAATAAGAGCCATTTCGAAATCAGAGTTTCTTGCTCCCAATAAATGGAGCTGGGAAGGCAACATTAAAAACGTGAAAAGCGTAGAACAACCCACGTCTCTCCAAGACTACAATTCATCCTTTATTTTCCTATTAAAACTTCCAGACATAGCATTCGTGCAATATCATAAATTAAGACAAACTCAAACGACGTTTCTTAAAGAGAAAAAAAAGACATTTGAACAGATATTTCAGCTCATTCTTAAAGTCAGTGATTCCCAAGACGTACCCTAAGGAAAATTAACATGCCACGTGATATGCCATTTTGCAAAGAAAAATGGAGGTTCCTATATTAGAAACCTCTCTAGGTAGTCCCTGACTTACAACAGTTCATTTAGTGAGCCTTGGTGGAGCAGTGGGCTAATGCCTCCTTAAGCAGTGGGCTAATGCCTCCTCAAGTAACCCCAGCTGCCTGCAATTAGTGCAGGTTCGAGTCCCACCAGGCTCAAGGTTGACTCAGCCTTCCATCCTTCCGAGGTAGGTAAAATGAGGACCCAGATTGTTGGGGGCAATTAAGCTGACTTTGTAATAATGCCGCTTGGGGTGTGTGTGAAAGCCCTAATAAGCAGGCATATACATAGAACGAAGGCTACTGCTAAGCTTGTAAGCCGCCCTGAGTCTTCGGAGAAGGGCGGGATATAAATGGAATTAAAATAAATAAATAAATAAATAAATAAATAAAATAGCGACCGTTCAAAGTGACAACGGAACTGGAAAAAGTGACTTATGGCCATTTTTCCCATTTATGACCTTTGTAGCATGCCCCGTGGTCATGTGATCACATTTCAGATGCTTGGCAACGGGTTCATACTTATGACCGTTGCTGTGTCCCGGGGTCATCTGATCCCCCTTTTGCGACCTTTTTTGACAAGTAAAAATCAATGGGGAAGCCAGATTCACTTCTTAAAAGCCAGGTTACTAACTTATCCAGTGCAGCGATTCACATAACAACTGTGGCAAGAAAGGGTCGTGAAATGGGGCAAAACTCACTTAACGAATGTTTCGCTTAACGACAGAAGTTTTGGGGCTCAGTTGCGGTCATAAGACAATCTGTAGTCTCCTGCGTACAGTGGAGTAAGGAATTACAGCAAGACGTACACCCTCCTTTTTCCTAATATCCAGGAAATTACATCATGTCCTGGGAGGAAATCAAGTTTTTTTTTGATGCTGCTTCAGTTATTACTAAGCAGGGCTTTTTTTCTCATAGAACGCTCAGAACGGAGTTCCGGCACCTTTTTTGGATGGAACCTTGTAGGGTAGGCAAGGCGGGTTGTATGACGTGTGTGAGTTCCGGCACCTTTTTCTTTTACAAAAAAAAGCACTGTTACTAAGCATCACTGGGAAATATTCCAAAAGTATCACCGTTGCTGATATATTAAACCCTAGCGGACTGGCAAAGGAAGAACAAAATCACGATATTCATTAGTATATACCAGGGTTTCCCAAACTTGGCAACCCTAAGATGCCTGGACTTCGATTTCCAGAATTCCTCAGCCAGCCATGCTGGTTGGGGAATTCTGGGAATTGAAGTCCACACATGTTAAAGTTGCCAAGGTTGGGAAACCTTGTTATATTTTCTTGAGTGGCGCTCTAGAGGAAAAATGCTTATTCTGCAGGATCTGAATGAGAGCAGATCTTGATTAGAATAGAATAGAATAGAATAGAATAGAATAGAATAGAATAGAATAGAATAGAATAGAATAGAATAGAACAGAACAGAACAGAACAGAACAGAATAGAATAGAATAGAATAGAATAGAATAGAATAGAAAATAGAACAGAACAGTACAGGAATAGAATAGAATAGAATAGAATAGAATAGAATAGAATAGAATAGAATAGAATAGAATAGAATAGAATAGAATAGAATAGAACAGAACAGAACAGAACAGAACAGAACAGAATAGAATAGAATAGAATAGAATAGAATAGAAAATAGAACAGAACAGTACAGGAATAGAATAGAATAGAATAGAATAGAATAGAATAGAATAGAATAGAATAGAATAGAATAGAATAGAATAGAATAGAATAGAAAATAGAACAGAACAGTACAGGAATAGAATAGAATAGAATAGAATAGAATAGAATAGAATAGAATAGAATAGAATAGAATAGAATAGAATAGAATAGAATAGAATAGAATAGAATAGAATAGAAAATAGAACAGAACAGTACAGGAATAGAATAGAATAGAATAGAATAGAATAGAATAGAATAGAATAGAATAGAATAGAATAGAATAGAATAGAATAGAATAGAATAGAATAGAATAGAAAATAGAACAGAACAGTACAGGAATAGAATAGAATAGAATAGAATAGAATAGAATAGAATAGAATAGAATAGAATAGAATAGAATAGAATAGAATAGAATAGAATAGAATAGAATAGAATAGAATAGAATAGAATAGAATAGAAAATAGAACAGAACAGTACAGGAATAGAATAGAATAGAATAGAATAGAATAGAATAGAATAGAATAGAATAGAATAGAATAGAATAGAATAGAATAGAATAGAATAGAATAGAATAGAATAGAATAGAATAAGAGCTGGAAGGGACCTTGGAGGTCTTCTAGTCCAGCCCCCTTCTCAAGCAGGAGAACCTATACCATCTCAGACAGGTGACTGTCTAGCCTCTTCTTAAAAATCTCCAGTGATGGAGCGCCCACGATTTCTGGAGGCAAGCTGTTCCACTGGTTAATTGTTCTCACTGTTAGGAATTTTCTCCTTAATTCCAGGTTGCTTCTCTCCTTGAGTAGTTTCTAACCACTGTTTCTTGTCCTGCCCTCTGGTGCTTTGGAGAATAGTTTGACGCCCTCTTCTTTGTGTCAGCCCCTCAAATACTGGAATACTGCTATCATGTTGTTTTAATGAAAAGTTTTAAAATACAATTTTCCTTTAAAAAAAACCCCTTCCCCCTCCCTCCTCCCCCCTACCTCCCCTCCTCCCCCCTCCCTCCTCCCCCCCTACCTCCCCCCTCCCCCCCCTACTTCCCAGAGCTGAATACAAGGTATATATATATATATATAAAAAAAAAGCAAACCTAAGCAACCATATACTAACAACTATAAATTCTAAAATCCATCACTCTCTAGCTTATATAGGATAAAACAAACCTTAACAATATTAAATATATGTATAAAAAAAACTAGAATAAGAAAAGGACACTCTCTAGCTTATATAGAATGGAACAAACCTTAATAGTATTAAATATATATTTAAGACAAAAAAAAGGAAAAAGAAGAAAAAAACCCCTTCTCAACCCTATACTTATCCTAAATAAACTCCATCCATCTTATCCATTCCATGATATAACATTCTTACAAATAATTTTCCAAATTAACCAAGGATCCCAAATCAAAAAACTTTAAAGTCAACTCTTCTGTAATCGGCCGTTCCTCTTCCAGTACCACAATCCAAAAAAGCTCACCCTTTCCACAGAACCACCAAATATAAAAATATATTGCGTCTACACCCAAATCTTTTCCCCCCTCCCCTACTTGACTACTTGACTATATCGTGAAAGTTCCATAGACTTATGCAATTCCTGCTACTTTCTCTTCTTAGATCGTTTTGCAGCAGCACGCGTCACCCTCTGTTTTATAGATTCATCCGACGAGGTTGTATCTTGATCTCCTCCAACACCGTTGTCTTCTATCTGACCATCTTCGGCCTCTTGATGCACTCCTTCTCCAGATCCCTTTCCAGCTTCCAAAAGTGTTAATGGCGTTGCATTTAAAACATTATTGTAGAAATCACGCGCTTGCATCACAGTAACCAAACGGTACTTTTTACCTTCGTGCGTCACCATCAACCCCACTGGGATCTCCCATCTGAACCTTATATCTCGCTGCTTGAGCTCTTGCACAAGAAATGTAAAATCCTTCCTTCTCCTTAGAATCTTTGGAGGAATTTCTTTTAAGACCAAAACTTCTTGATTAGCAATCATAACTTTAGTATCATAAGCAGCTTGTATAACTTCATCTCTAGTTTCCCTTTTTGCAAAATATACCACCACATCTCTAGGCAACTTTCTCTGTCTGGCAATCCATGAATTCACACGAAACACTTTGTCCATGCCTCCTTTTATTTCAGATGCTGGCTGTTTCAACACTATTTCAAAAGCCTCAGAAACCAGCTGCTTTAGATCTTCCTTAGTATTCTCCTTTAAGCCTCTAATTCTAATGGCAAACTGCATCTGGAAATATTGAGCAAGACACAGTTCCCTTTCCATTTTATTTTCATTCTCCAATACTTTTGCTTCTAATATAGCATTCTTTTGAGTCAAGTCTTCTAGCTTTTCCTCCAATTCTTCCACACACCGAGCCACTTTAAACACTGAAGTCAAGATGTCTACCCTCATCGCTTTGAGCTTCTGTTCCATCCTCTCCTCCATTCTCTCCTCCAATTTCTCCAATTTCTCCTCCATCTGTGCAAATCTAATATTAATTGATTCCAAAATTACCTGGGTATGTTTTTCAAGAGCATCTTGTAAGTCCTTTGATGTCAATACATCAGGAGGATGCAGCGCCTGCAATAATGATTGTTGCACGGGAGAAGTTCCAGCACTCCGAAGAGTTTTAGGGGGTGGTTTAGCCGCCATCTTTTACCAAATATGACGCACTTTCACTTCAGATTTGTAATCCAAAAAAGTCCATCAAGCTGGAGAGTAAAACATAGTAATCCTCTTTACCATTTCCTCTTGTATCGCTCTGCCTGCTCCTTTAAATCATAGTCATTCCTTCAGGCAGGGGTGGTCGCAGACGGCTGGCTCTGCTCCAAGAAGTCAGGAGCAGAGGCGACGGCCAGCTGGGAGCAGCCCAGGCTACGGGGGAGTTCAATCCTTCAGCCGCCCAAGCCATAAACTCAGGCGGCCCTGGAGAACTCTACCCCTACCTGGGAGCTCGCCCCCTCCTCTTCTCCCGAGGAGGGGGCTTCGGATTCGCCCGAACAGCTGATCGGCGCTGTTTCGGGCGAAAAAACAACAGCTGAGCCGCGGGCAGCCCGGGAAGGCTCCCTCCGTCGCCGCGGAGCCACCGGAAGTCCTATCATGTTGTTTTAAGACTTGGATTAACAAAAGTTTACTATAAAGTGACCATAATTAAGCTATGAACAAAAAAGAATTTCCAAAAATTATTTATTTCAAGAAATAAAAAAAAGATACCAGAAAATTTTGCAGATATTCTTCCTAAACCTCACTGAATATACAGCCCGTAGCACAAGTCAGGCACTATCAACAAAGGATTACATTAAATTAAAAGTTCAGTTGGGTTGCCATTTCCTTCTAAACACTTCTCCTTATTTATTTGATGTGTGATCTTTGAACCTTTCTAAATACAGGGACATTCTGAAAAAAATATGAATAAAGCACATTGTGATTGTCCCATGGGGCATGACTTTTGATACAGCCTATATATTTTTGACATAAAGAGCGAAGTCCAATATAGTCATAAATTTGGGGAATGTTCATTTATTTAAAACATTTATATAGCCCCCCCCCCCCATCTTATATCAAACTCTGTGCAACTCTGAATCAACTACGATGACCTACATCTATTTTTATAAGGGGTAGGAGAGATTTATTGTGTATATTTACCATCCATATTCATCATTAATGGTATAGCATTTAAAATCTACTTAATTTTTCTGGCAATACTTTGACATTCTCACCATTACTATTAACCAAGTTTCTGGTATTTGCATAAATGTATAAGAAACCTCCTTTCTAAGTCTTAAGTTACTGAAGCCTTAGATATATATATATATATATATATATATATATATATATATATATATATATATGTGTGTGTGTGTGTGTGTGTGTGTGTGTGTGTGTGTGTGTGTGTGTGTGTATGTGTGTATATGTATATGTATATGTATATGTATATGTATAATGTATGTATACATTATGTAACCACATTTAGCTGGATACCGATTGTACATATTAATAGTGATGTTTTCAAAGCATAGAAAAATGGGCAGGCAAACAATTCAGATGGGTCAAAATAAGGCTGTACACAAACAATGAGGTAGAATAACCAAAAATTATGACGCTGTGAGTCATTGTGCTCTTGTTGAGGACTCAGACAGCGTATAAAATTCTCCTATGTGTTCATAATGTACAAAACATCAATGGAAGTGACTTTATGCATACGAAAGCCCTTTCATATGTCTGGCTTGGAAGATATATATGTATATATTGTGCAGGTGATATGCAAGTTCCCTGTGGCTGCTTCACAACTCTATTACAAATTCCTTGGCAAGTCAACCTACACACCGACTGCCTGTTATCACATAGGTACAGGGGGACACCTAGCTATCCTCGATTCACCTCTAAGTTTTCAGATGTGCCCAGAATTTCACCCAACTATACGACGTTACATAAAAATATTCCCACTTAACACCTTTTGAATATTCCCTGGGACATCCTTCATTAAAACAGTTGCTAATGAAACATCCCCTTATGATGTTCGTTAGGTTTATCAATCCGTCTTAACTTTGTCTCTGGATCTAACGTATAGGTAGGTCTTTGAAGTTCCTCACAAATATTAGAACCTACAAATTTAGGCTGCAAAAAAAAATAGTTATGTAGCTTTTTTCTAATTTCCCATCCCTCACAGTTGAGTACAGCTACTTATTAAGGTCTATACACACTTACTACACACACACACACACACACAAACACAAACAAATATGTGTGTGTGTGTGTGTGTGTGTGTGTGTGTGTTAAATGTTTGTTAAGCATTCAGAATACACTTGCTTAGTCCCAGACACGGGACAAATCTTATTTCCTGTTTCAGCCTAGCACAAGGCAGTCTACAGGCAGTAGCCACAGCAGTGGCAGCTCATATTTGTGTAAATTTTTTTTGGCTTGCTTGTCTCCCTTTATTTTTTGTTAGCAAGCCAAAAAAATTTACATATATATATATGACGCTG